>NC_031992.1:3426481-3436760 GCF_001879085.1 Nicotiana attenuata
GTTGCTCAGACGCGGAGTCATCAGAGTTAGCAAGGTGGCTACACGACGTTCGCAGCACCGCTTCCTTCCTCTCATTTTTATTTCTGTACTTAGTACATTTTGACTGTCTTTGTTGTATTCAGACCTTGGTAGATGCCCATGACTAGTGACACCCCGATGTCGGGCTTGTATGTTATTTCCGTGCTGTTCATTCAGACTTATATTATGAAATATTGTTTAACTAAAGGCTTAAAAATGAATCTTAATGATTAAAGGGTTAATATGGGTGTTGTGTCGGCTGGCCTTGTCTTCACGAGAGGCGCCATCACGACCGAGCTGGTTTGGGGTCGTGACAAGTTGGTATCAGAGCCTAGGTTACATAGGTCTCATGAGTCATGAGTAGGTTTAGTAGAGTCTCGCGGATCGGTACAGAGACGTCTGTATTTATCCTCGAGAGGCTGTAGAACCTTTAGGAAAAACTTCACATTCTTGGATTCTTATCGTGCGTTCTTGATTTAGCTTGAAATGTAACTCTTTGAATTCCTTCCACGCATTCGTATGCGCGCATGAGTGCTCAATATCAGATGTGCATCGATGGCTTGTGATTTCCCTGATCGAGGGGCGAGATGTGATCTTCGTGAGTTTGATGTTGAGCCAGTCTGGAGGACTTGAGGCCAGATCTTTGCCTATGGCTTGAGCACCGAGGTGCTGATTGTGTGAGCAAGTGTCTTTGAACTTATATGTTCGGTATTGTCCCTATTAGTGGGAGTGACGACTGCATGGCTATGCGATGAGTATGTTGTGACTGCGAGGTGTATTCATATGATTTGGAAAGGATGAGAAGGGTACTTGATTTTCATCTCGATTGGAGGTAGAGCCCCGAGTTATGAGTGTGAAGAATCTTTTCATGTTTCCTAGTTGGGAGTGAAGTAAATTTCATGTTGCGGTATGAGTTCAGACCCAAAAAGACTAAGTGACTCCGTAATGTTTGTGACGGTGGAAGGCATACAGAAATGTTAGTTGAAGGCAAAACAGGTGGGTTATCTCCTGCGGAGTGTTCTGAAGTTGTGTAATCCTTACGTTGTCTATTAGAAGATCTCACTTGCAAGTGTAATATATGTGTTGCAATTTAAACTTGGGTTGCTTAAGAGAGTGGGGTTCAACTGTGTGAGAGTGAATGCGAGGTTTGCAGAAGATTTAAAGTACCAGATGGTCTGTGTTTTACAAGCTTACAAAGGATTTGAGTTTAATCTCACTATGGTATTATGGCATCAATAGAGTATAAGCGTTACGAGTTATTGAGTGTGTTTTGATCTATGCTTCGAACCAAGTGGGAGAGTCTGCTATTGATTAGTTGATTGCAGGTTATGTGCTATGTCGGTTCAGTTTGAGGCATACTGGTGAATCAGTTATGGCTTACGGAGATTGAGACCGAGGATGTCTCGAGTAAAGGAAAATTCTGACACAGGTCATGTCATGCTTCATAGGTGTCAGAGAATCCCAGAATGTCTTGAGTCGTTGCTGGTAAAAGATGCTCGGTGCATAGAGCAGGAAGTTGCTTGGTTGTAATGGAATGATGTCACCTTCCACGGTGTCAGAGTGCTAATGAGGCACAAGTGGTCTATTCATTAGATCAGGCTAATTGCAGTTGGAATAGTAGTGAATGACTCTCAAGAATGGTTCTAATGTGTTAAAGATTCTACATGTAACAATTGGGTATCTTAAAGTTGTATATGTGGTTAGAAACTGAGTTTTCATTGAAAGAGGTCAAGACTTGTGGTATTTCTACGTTAATTATGGGATTCTATGTATCAGTATCAGGAAGGTAAAGGTAACAGATTTAGATTTGCAGGAAGTTCTTCAGAGTAAAGTATTTTAGAATGTGGTGCTTTTGGGAATATTTAAAAGGGTATTCAGCGGCTTATGGGTCTTAGACAGTGTGGTTTTATGCTTGGGTCTCGTGTGGTAAGCTGGGTTGAGGAATTGTGGTGCTACAGCGAGAGAGAATATCAAGTTAAAGATGAATCAGAAGGAAATTTAGATAGGTAGGGTAGCTTGATAGTAGACCGGACCGGTAGGGTAAGGATATGATTAGTTCCTTGTGTGTGTTCGAGGTAATGAGTTCTTACAGGTATCTTGCGACAATGCTCTTAGGTTTTGGTGGCTTGCTTAACTTGGTCGAGTTAGAAGGATTCAGTCCTGGCAGGTCTGATTTGTGCAAAGGGAACTCGGAGAGTCCTTGATGGTTTTTACCGCGGATTGGGGGATGCATATTTTCTATGGGCGTGCGGAGCATGGGATGTATAGTGATTTTCTTCTAAATGGGACCAATGGAAAGTTCTTGACTAGTTGAGTACGTAGATATTTGTGGCTCGGAAGGGATATGAAGTCCTCGCGTTATCCTGGGATGGTATGGAACATGCGATATGTTGTGTAGGATTGAGATTGCATGTGTAAGGTCACAGTTCAGGTTTGAATGGAAGGTCATAAATGCTTAGGTAGCACGAGCAATTTTAGATAATTAGAGAAATGAGCTTCAGATGATTTGAGAAATGATCTTAAGATGATTAAGGAAACGATAATGCTAATTGAGGTGATTTTACGAGGGTATATGTTTCAGAAAGAGGCAATGTGATTAAGTTGATGGTACTTCGATAGTATTGCAGCACTTCTTGTCAGATCGACTACTGATATTCGAGTTTGCTTGGCAGCACAGAAGAATCTTAGAGTATCTCTCGTGGAATGATTGAGTACTAGAGGTGAGTTATATATGCGAGTGGGCGGAATTGGGATCAGATATGGTAATTCGCGTGTTTTATAGACTTGGAGACTGGAAGTTCTCATATACAGGTTAGCTCGTGGTTGTGGATGACAAAATGTGGGTAAGTTAGTCAGATGTTAGTATGCGCTATGATTCAGTCATTGTGAACCTTCGAAGGATTATTTATCTGTTGTGGGTAACTAGAGTTGATGTGTGGTCCATTGGGAGACCTATATGGATATGTGTCCGGCATCGAGACGGCTTGCTAACTTTGAGTTGCTGCTGCGAGGGATGTGTTGATTCAGTTGTTAATGAGCTATTAGCAATTAGGGGAATCTATGAGTTATATTTCCATGTTGTGAGACGTTAGGATTCGTTGGTTATAGGCACAAGTGGTGCGGTTCCATTGGGGTATCATAGTGGAATTCGAGCGAGAAGAGTACTGGTTATTGCTCGGTGGATGACGTATTGGTTATGTCCTTTCGGGTATGTGTAATGTATGTAAATTGCTTCGCGACGGTTATGATGATTGTTTTGGTTTTAGACATCATATTGCGCATGGTTGTCGATTTTGGAGCATAGGGACTTGATGTGTTTCATGTGGACTACAGTTTGGATGAGGTCGCGCATTGGAGCGAAGTTATGCGGATGTATGATCCTGCGAGTTAGATTCGTCTGTTCTGTTTCCATGATGGGAGACGGGTTCTCAGTCTTGTGATGTGATGGTACTAGTGAGCTTGAGGTACAACTCTTTCATTGGAGTCATTTTCATGATTTGAGTATGTTCGGACTATTGCTTATTGGTGCGCATTTTGCGCAAGTTGTGGCTTAGGCCTATATTGATGTGTCATGTCACCAGAGTAGCGTGTTGGATTAGAGGAGATCATTAATGAATACGAACGGATTCGATTTCAGCATGTTGGAAGGATAATATCGAGCTTTGGCTCAGAAATTTGCTTTGGTATTTGCCAAAAGAGAAGTAGCTTCATGAATGGTTGACCTGAGAAATGGTCGTGGTTAGTGCATATTTCATTTATCGTTGGCAGTATATGAAAGTGTTGGAATGAGACTTTAGTTGATAAGAGGTTTCCTACCAGTATCCGGTAGTTCTGGGTAGCTGTTGTGAATAGAAGTTATCGCTACAAGTGTTTGAGTTATGTGGTATATCATGGGATTTCTCCGAGGCTGCAGGCATGGGTTATTACAGCTGGTTCGGGTTTATTCAGAGTATAGGTGTGAGGTTTGGATCGTATTGATGGTTTCAGAAGTGGAAATGTGGTTCTATGGCTTATGGGCCAGACTGGATTGTGTAATTTCAGTTGTAATGTGTTATCGGACCTATATGAGATAGGGTGACGTGGGATCACCCCCGGGTATATGCATGATAAGGTTATTCAGCGATTGGTTGGCTTTTAGAGCAACTCTGGGTACGTTCGAGGACGAACGTGTGTTTAAGTGGGGGAGGATTTAACGACCCGACCGGTCGTTTTGAGCTTTTGCACTTTGATCGCCAGTTCTCGGGCATGACTTGCCCGTGTGATGTATTATGACTAATGTAGATCGTTGGTTTTTGGTTTTCAGGAAAATCGGAACGAATTTGAAAGAAGAGTCTCAGTTGAAAGCTTTGCATTTGAGAGGTTTGACCAAGAGTTGACTTGTTTGTATATGAGCTCGGATCGGAACTTTAATGATTTGGTTAGCTTCGTTGGGTGATTTATGACTTAGGAGCGTGATCGGAATTGGTTTTGGAGGTCCGGTGTATAATTAGGCTTGAATTGGCGAAGTTAGTATTTTGGCGAATTCTGGTTGATAGGTGAGATTTTGATCCGAGGGTCGGAATGGAATCCCGAGAGTTGCTGTAGCTTCGTTATGTGATTTGGGATGTGTGTGTAAAATTTCAGGTCATTCGGAGGTGGTTTGATTGGATTTTTGATCAAAAGTGTGTTTCGGAAGTTTTTAGAAAACTTAGGCTTGAATCCGATGTAAATTGATGGTTTTGGTGTTGTTTGAGGTGTTTTGATGATTGGAACAAGTTTGAATGAGGTTTTAGGATGTGTTGGTACTTTTAGTTGAGGTCCCGGGGGCCTCGTGGTGATTTCGGATGGCTAACGGGAAGTTTTGAGTCTTGGAATAATTGCAGAAATTGCAGCAGCAGTGCAGAGGGTTTTTTGTCATCGCGATCGCGTAGGTGAAGTCGCGATCGCGTAAAAGGATTTTGGCAGGCCAGGTTACTGTTCTTCGCGTTCGCATTAGTGGGTCCGCGATCGCGGAGGGTGTGTTCTTTGTGCTTCGCGTTCGCAGGTGTTTGGACGCGTTCGCGTAGGAGGCTTTGGAGTCTAGGCGAGTTTGTTCTTCGCATTCACATGGAGTGGGACGCATTCGCGTAGTTGTGGAAGTTGAAGCATCGCGTTTGCAGTTGTTTTGTCGCGTTCGCATAGGTCATTTTCGAAGCCTGGGATTTTAATGCTTCGCAATCGCGTGACCTTGTTCGCGATCGCGATCGCGATGAAGGAATTGCTGGAACTGGACAGAAAGTTATAAACACTTCATTCGCGAGTTTGGGTCATTTTTCCTCCATGGTTGACCATTTTGAGAGCTTCTTGGTGGAGATTAAAGAGGGATTCAAGAGGGATCGACTTGAGGTAAGGATCTTGGTCTTAAAACTCGTTTTTATTGTGAAATTCAACTAGAAATTCATGGAAATTAATCCTAAAATTGAAGAACTAGGGCTTGAGAAATTGGACTTTTGAATTGGGATTTGAAGGACCATTTCAGGTCGGATTTAAGAACTTTTGAAATGTATAAACTCGTGGGAAGATAAGGAATCTATTGATGTGAAATTTTTTGAGTTTCGAGAAGTGGGCCCGGGGCTCGGGTTTTGGTAATTTCGGGATTTATGCCCGTTATTGATTGTTTTCGCTTGGACTTTGTTCCTTTAGCATATTGTGATGTATTCGTTCTGATTTTGGATAGATTCGACGCGCGTGGAGGCCGATCTGAAGGGCAAAGGCGTCGCGAGCTAGAGATTTTGCCGGTTCGAGGTGAGTAATGATTGTTAATGATATCTTGACGGTTTGAAACCCCGGATTGCACATCGTAGTGCTATATTGAGGTGACTTGCATGCCGGATAGCGAGCGTGGGGTAGAGCACCGTTGGGTGTTGTGACTTGGTCCATCCCGATTGATGAATTTACCGCGTATTTGACTAAAACCTGTTTGTTATCATCATGACTTGGGCTGATTGCCATATTTGGGCTTCGTGCCAGCTATTTGAATCCTTCGGGGATTTTTATCACTATTTACACACTGATTTGACTTATTACTAGAACTCAGTCCTGTTGATATCTCCTGTTTTACAAACTCAGCCATTTTTACTCAGTTTTGAACTTAAATGATATTTCTAAATGATGTTTTGGGCTGAGAACTACTGTTTTACTAATGCCTGAGGGGCTTGTGATGATTTTCGGACTGAGTGAGGCCGACGGCCATATGTGAGGACATGCTGAGTGATATGAGGCTGAGGGCCTGAGATACATTTGTATGCCACGAGGTGGCTTGAGTGATGTGAGGCCGAGTGCCGAGAGATGATGCCACGAGGTGGCTTGATATTGCGCTTGGGCCGTAAGGGGCCCCTCCCGGAGTCTACACACTCCCAGTGAGCGCCGTTGACGAAATATATGGATCGGGCTGCACGCCGCAGCGATATATAGATCGGGCTGCACGCCGCAGCGGTGTCACGACCCCGATTTCCCACCCTCGGGAGTCGTGATGGCGCCTACTAATGAGAGCTAGGCAAGCCAAATTTAATTACTTTTTCATTCATAGCATAATCCCTTTTAACAATTATCGGCAATAATACCAAAGCAACGAAATTAAATAATAAGCGGAAGTCTTAATATTATAGAGAACTGAATAGAAATGCGGAAGATTCAACAAAAGCCTCTACCCAAGACTGGTGTCACAATACTCACGAACTACTAAGAATACTAAATACAACGTCTGAAAGAGAATATAAACTGTTTGTCTCGAATACAATGAGATAACAGACAGAATAAAGGATAGGGGAGACGCCGGGCCTGCGGACGCCTGCAAGGCTACCTCGGCTCGCTCAGGATTGAAGGCCTGCTCCCACACTACTGCTGCTGCTGTCCGAAACCTGGATCTGTGCAAAATAGCACGGAGTGTAGTATCAGCACAACCGACCCCAAGTGCTGGTAAGTGTCTGGCCTAACCCCGGCGAGGTAGTGACGAGGCTAGGACCAGACTCCAGATAAACCTGTGCAGATATATATACAAGTACAATGGAGAATTAGCAAGAAAATAACAGTTAAAGCTGGGGAAGGAGCATGCTTCAGGCGCAACAGATAGAAATAAAATATCAGGTAGAATAGCACGTACATCTACAGTTTAACTTCTAGCAATAAATGAAAAGATAAGGCAACTTTCATATTCAACTCATCTTGTTGCAGGCGTGCAACCCGATCCCATTTCTCAATATCACTCGTGGTAGGCGTACCACCCGCTCCCATTTCAATATCACTCGTGGTAGGCGTACCACCCGCTCCCATTTAAATATCACTTGTGGTAGGCGTACCACCCGCTCCCATTTCAATATCACTTGTGGTAGGCGTACCACCCGCTCCCTTTACTTTCAACAGAATACACAATACAATCCCGGCAAGGGAACAATCGAAACTAATACTATTCCCGGCAAGGGAACAATAACAACAAGTCAAACATCCCGACAAGGGAGCGTCAGCTATAACCAATCCTATTCAACTTCTTCTTGGCACAACTAATAACAATATTCAGTCACAACTTTCATAGGTTCAAACAAGGGTACACAATTATCAAATTAAGACTCAGGGTCATGCTCGACACCGACGCATGGATACTCGTCACCATGCCCATACGTCGTACTCAACACAAAACAAGTAGCAATTATGACTCAACTCCTAATCCCTCAAGCTAGGGTTAAACCAAACACATACCTCGATGCTTTGAACTCAAATCAAGCCTCAACTATAGCTTTACCCCGTGATTCCACCTCCAATCCGCTCGAATCTAGTCACAAGTCACTTAATTACTTTAACAAACACTAAATGAATCAATTTGAATGCATAAAAATGAATTTCTCAAAGTTTTGCCCAAAAATTCCAAAATCGCCCCTGGGCCCACGTGGTCAAAACCCGATGTTCGAACCAAAACCCGGTTACCCATTCCCCCACGAACCCAAATATGTGATTTGTTTTGAAATCGGATCCCAAATTGAGGTCCAAATCCCCAATTATAGAAAAACCTAGGTTTTACCCAAAACCCCCAATTTCACCCATGAAAATCATTAATTTTAAGTGGAAAACATGTTAAAATGATGTTAATGATTGAAAGAATTGAGTAAAAATCGACTTACAAATGATTTGGAATGAAACTTGTTCTTGAAAAATTGCCTAAGGAGTTTGGGTTTTGAAAGAATGGTGAAAAATGGTTCAAATTCGACTAAGTATAAAATTTGCTGGGCCTCAGATATGGGAATTGCGAACGGGGGTTCGCAATTGCGAACCAAGACCAAATATGGGAAATGCGAAGTCATGTTCGCATTTGCGAACACTGAGCAAAAACAAGGGCATCGCATTTGCGACACTTATGTCGCATTTGCGATAGTCCAGACTCCGCATTTGCGAGCCTGAAGGTCGCATTTGCGACTGGCTCACTTTCGCATTTGCGAACCAAATACTCGTATTTGCGACCCATCTACAATCTTCCCTTCCTTGCATTTGCGATGCCAGGCTTGCATTTGCGAGGCCTGCTTCGCAAATGCGAAAATTGCAGGACTGAATGCACCAGATTTTCTCTAAGTTCAAAATGCACTCCGACACCTATCCAAAACTCACCCAAGCCCTCGGGGCTCCAAACCAAACATACACACCACCTCAAAATCATCCTACGGACTTATCCGTGCGATCAAATCGCCAAAACAACATCATATACATCGAATAAAGCCTCAAAACTCATGATTTCTTCCAAATTTTCATAAAACATCAAATTTCCATTTTAAGTCCGAAATACGTCAAACGACGTCCGTTTTCAACCAAACTTTACAGAAAGTGCTTAAATCACGTATAAGACTTGTACCGGGCGCCCGAACCAAAATACGGGCCCGATACCATAGTCTTCTAATCAAATTTCGTTTTCAATTTCCTTAATTATTTCCAGAAAACAATTTCACACAAAAATTCATTTCTCGGGCTTGGGACCTCGGAATTTGATTCCGGGCATACGCCCAAGTCCCATATTTTCCTACGGATCTTCCAGGACCGTCAAATCACGGGTCCGGGTCCGTTTACCCAAAATGTTGACCGAAGTCAAATTTATTCATTTTAATATCAAAGTTTAGCATTTTTCTCACAGAGTTCATATTTAAACGAGGTTTTCAAGGCCTCGGAAGTACAAAATGGGTAAGGAAACAGGTGATGACCCTTTGGGTCGTCACATTCTCCACCTCTAAAACAACCGTTCGTCCTCGAACGGACAAAAGAAAGAAGTACCTGAGTCGGGAAAAAGATGAGGATAATGGCTCTGTATATCGAACTCGGACTCCCAGGTCGATGCCTCAGGAGGCTGACCTCTCCACTGAACACGAACAGAAGGAAAACTCTTGGATCTCAACTGACGAACCTGCCGGTCCAAAATAGCTACCGGCTCCTCCTCGTAAGACAAGTCCTTGTCCAACTGGACAGTGCTGAAATCTAACACGTGGGCTGGATCACCGTGATACCTCCGAAGCATGGATACATGAAAAACTGGATGCACGGCTGATAAGCTAGGCGGCAATGCAAGTCTATAAGCCACCTCTCCCACTCGATCAAGAATCTCAAACGGACCAATGAACCTAGGGCTAAGCTTGCCCTTCTTCCCAAATCTCATCACGCCCTTCATAGGCGACACTCGGAGCAATACCCGCTCACCAACCATAAATGCCACATATCGAACCTTGCGGTCTGCATAACTCTTTTGCCTAGACTGAGCTGAACGAAGCCTATCCTGAATGATCTTGACCTTGTCCAAGGACTCCTGAACCAAATCTGTACCCAGCAATCGAGCCTCTCCCGGCTCAAACCATCCAATCGGAGACCGAAACCGCCTACCATATAAGGCCTCATAAGGAGCCATCTGGATGCTCGACTGGTAGATGTTGTTGTAGGCAAACTCCGCTAAAGGCAAGAACTGATCCCATGAACCTCCAAAGTCAATAACACAAGCTCGGAGCATATCCTCTAAGATCTGAATGGTCCGCTCGGACTGACTGTCCGTCTGGGGATGAAACGCTGTGCTCAACTCAACCCGTGTGCCCAACTCCCGTTGCACCGCTCTCCAGAAGCGCGAGGTAAACTGCGTACCCCGATCCGAAATGATAGACACGGGCACACTATGAAGGCGAACAATCTCCCGAATATAGATCTTAGCAAACCTCTCAGAAGAATAGGAGACTGCCACAGGAATGAAATGCGCTGACTTGGTCAGCCTATCAACAATGACCCA
>NC_031992.1:3439276-3462219 GCF_001879085.1 Nicotiana attenuata
TGGGCGGCCTGTGGAACATCTGGTGCCTGAATCATAGGACGGGGACCCTGCTGCTGAGAACTGCTCGAAGCTCGAGGGCAATACCTAGCAATGTGGCTCATGTCGCCACAAGTAAAACAAGCCCTCGGTGGACGGCCCCGGAAACTCTGAAGCGATGGTGCACTGATAGGTGCTGATGGTGCACTGAATGGCTGCTGATCAGAATGGTGCGGCTGAGAACCACGACCACCTGAAGTACCATGGGAGACCTGAAGAGCTGACTGAAAGGGCCTAGAAGGCTGACCCCTATCATACGAATCTCTGCCTCTAGATGAGGCACCACTGAATCGGCCTGACTGACGGGGTCTCTTGTCTGCTCTATGAACACCCCCCCCTGTGGCAATACCATCTCGATCCTCTGGGCCACATTGGCCGCCTCCTGAAAAGTGATATCACTCCCCGCCTCTCTAGCCATCTGGAGACGAATAGGCTGAATGAGTCCATCAATAAACCGTCTCACTCTCTCCCTCTCAGTGGGGAGTATGACAATAGCATGGCGAGCCAACTCAATAAACCTGGTCTCGTACTGGGTGACTGATATGGATCCCTGATGGAGACACTCGAACTGCCTCCGATTGGCCTCTCGCTGTGTAATAGGGAGAAACTTCTCCAGAAATAGATGTGTGAACTGCTCCCAGGTCAAGGCTGGAGATCCTGCTGGTCTAGCTAAACAATAATCCCTCCACCAAGTCTTGGCGGATCCAGACAACCGGAATGTAGCGAAATCAACCCATTGGTCTCAACAATACCCATGTTCCGAAGAACCTTGTGGCAGCTATCCAAATAATCCTGAGGATCCTCGGTAGATGCACCACTGAAAGTGGTAGTGAAGAGCTTGGTGAACCTATCCAACCTCCATAAAGCATCGACAGACATAGCTGCCCTATCACCGGCCTGGGCTACCACACCCGGCTGAGCTGCTCCAATTGGCTGAACTACTGGAGTCTGAATCGGGGGAACTCCCTACTCTGGAGTACGAGTAGCAGGAGTCTGGGCCCCTCCTCACGCCTGAGAGACAGCTGGTGCTACAGGAAGCAAACCCGCTCGGGTAACACTCTCCATGAGGCCTATCAATCGAACCAAAGCGTCCTGAAGAACTGGGGTAGCAATAAACCCCTCTGGGACCTGAGCTGGGCCTACCGGAACTGCTGGGGCTGCGGTCGGAACCTCATCGTCAAAGTCAACCTGAGGCTCCACCACTGGTGCTGTTGCTCGAGGTTGAGCCCTGCCCCTACCTCGGCCTCTAGCACGGCCTCGGCCTCTGCCCCTAGCGAAAGTTGCCTGGGGCTCGGACTGCTGATCAGAAGATGAGGAAGCACGTGTTCTTGCCATCTGCAAAAGAACCGAGTAGAAATTCAATTAGCATTGAGAAACCAAACCGCACGATAAGAAAGAACAAATGTGAGACTTTTTCCTAACTCGGTAGCCTCTGGGGGATAAATACAGATTTCTCCGTACCGATCCCTCAGACTCTACTAAGCTTGTCCGTGAGTTGTGAGACCTATGCAACCTAGAGCTCTGATACCAACTTGTCACGACCCGGATTTCCCACCCTCGGGAGTTGTGATGGCGCCTACTAATGAGAGCTAGGCAAGCCAAATTTAATTACTTTTTCATTAATAGCATAATCCCTTTTAACAATTATCGGCAATAATACAAAAGTAACGAAATTAAATAATAAGCGAAAGTCTTAATATTATAGAAAACTGAATAGAAATGCGGAAGATTCAACAAAAGCCTCTACCCAAGACTGGTGTCACAATACTCACGAACTACTAAGAATACTAAATACAATGTCTGAAAGATAACATAAACTGTTTGTCTCGAATACAATGAGATAACAGACAGAATAAAGGATAGGGGAGACGCCGGGCCTGCGGACGCCTGCAAGGCTACCTCGGATCTCTCTGGACTAAAGGTCTGCTCCACACTACTGCTGCTGCTGTCCAAAACCTGGATCTGTGCAAAATAGCACAGAGTATTGTATCAGCACAACCGACCCCATGTGCTGGTAAGTGTCTGGCCTAACCCCGGCGAGGTAGTGATGAGGCTAGGACCAGACTCCAGATAAACCTGTGCAGATATATATACAAGTACAACGGAGAAGTAGCAATAAAAGAACAGTTAAAGCTGGAGGAGGGAGCATGCTTCAGGGGCAACAGATAGAAATAAAATATCAGGTAGAATAGCACGTACATCTATAGTTTAACTTCTAGCAATAAATGAAAAGATAAGGCAACTTTCATATTCAACTCATCTTGTTGCAGGCGTGCAACCCGATCCCATTTCTCAATATCACTCGTGGTAGGCGTACCACCCGCTCCCATTTCAATATCACTCGTGGTAGGCGTACTACCCACTCCCATTTCAATATCACTTGTGGTAGGCGTACCACCCGCTCCCATTTCAATATCACTTGTGGTAGGCGTACCACCCGCTCCCTTTACTTTCAACACAATACACAATACAATCCCGACAAGGAAACAATCAAAACTAATACTCTTCACGGCAAGGGAATAATAACAACAAGTCAAACATCCCGACAAGGGAGCGTCAGCTATAACCAATCCTATTCAACTTCTTCTTGGAACAACTAATCCCAATATTCAGTCACAACTTTCATAGGATCAAACAAGGGTACACAATTATCAAATTAAGACACATGGTCATGCTCGACACCGACGCATGGATACTCGTCACCATGCCCATACGTCGTACTCAACACAAAACAAGTAGCAATTATGACTCAACTCCTAATCCCTCAAGCTAGGGTTAAACCAAACACTTACCTCGATGATTTGAACTCAACTCAAGCCTCAACTATAGCTTTACCCCGTGATTCCACCTCCAATCCGCTCGAATCTAGTCACAAGTCACTTAATTACTTTAACAAACACTAAATGAATCATTTTGAATGCATAAAAATGAATTTCTCAAAGTTTTGCCCAAAAATTCCAAAATCGCCCCCGGGCCCACATGGTCAAAACCCGAGGTTCGAACCAAAACCCGATTACCTATTCCCCCACGAACCCAAATATGTGATTTGTTTTGAAATTGGACCTCAAATTGAGGTCCAAATCCCCAATTTTAGAAAAACCTAGGTTTTACCCAAAACCCCCAATTTCACCCATGAAAATGATTGATTTTAAGTGAAAAACATGTTAAATGATGTTAATGATTGAAAGAATTGAGTAAAAATCGACTTACAAATGATTTGGAATGAAACTTGTTCTTGAAAAATCGCCTAAGGAGTTTGGGTTTTGAAAGAATGGTGAAAAATGGTTCAAATTCGACTAAGTATAAAATTTGCTGGACCTCAGATATGGGAATTGCGAACGGGGGTTCGCAATTGCGAACCCCGACCAAATATGGGAAATGCGAAGTCATGTTCGCATTTGCGAGCACTGAGCAAAAACAAGGGCATCGCATTTGCGACACTTATGTCGCAAATGCGACAATTGCGAACCCCGACCAAATATGGGAAATGCGAAGTCATGTTCGCATTTGCGAGCACTGAGCAAAAACAAGGGCATCGCATTTGCGACACTTATGTCGCATTTGCGATAGTCCAGACTCCGCATTTGCGAGCCTGAAGGTCGCATTTGCGGCTGGCCCACTTTCGCATTTGCGAACCAATTATTTGCATTTCCGACCCATCTAAATCTTCCCTTCCTCGCATTTGCGATGCCAGGCTCGCATTTGCGAGGCCTGCTTCGCAAATGCGAAAATTGCAGGACTGAATGCACCAGATTTTCTCTAAGTTCAAAATGCACTCCGACACCTATCCAAAACTCACCCGAGCCCTCGGGGCTCCAAACCAAACATACACACCACCTCAAAATCATCCTACGGACTTATCCGTGCGATCAAATCGCGAAAACAACATCATATACATCGAATCAAGCCTCAAAACTCATGATTTCTTCCAAATTTTCATAAAACATCAAATTTCCATTTTAAGTCTGAAACACGTCAAACGACGTCCGTTTTCAACCAAACTTTACAGAAAGTGCTTAAATCACATATAAGACTTGTACCGGGCGCCGGAACCAGAATACGGGCCCGATACCATAGTCTTCTAATCAAATTTCGTTTTCAATTTCCTTAATTATTTCCAGAAAGCAATTTCACACAAAAATTTATTTCTCGGGCTTGGGACCTCGGAATTCGATTCCGGGCATACGCCCATGTCCCATATTTTCCTACGGACCCTCCGGGACCGTCAAATCACGGGTCCGGATCCGTTTACCCAGAATGTTGACCGAAATCAAATTTATTCATTTTAATATCAAAGTTTAGCATTTTTCTCACAGAGTTCATATTTAAGTTTTCCGGCTACGCGCCCGGACTGCGTACGCGAATCGAGGCAACCCTAAACGAGGTTTTCAAGGCCTCGAAAGTACAAAATGGTTAAGGAAACAGGTGATGACCCTTTGGGTCGTCACAAGCGGTTACTATATGATACTATTCTGTAAAGGTGAAATGGGTTGGTTGGCTGGCCTTGTCTTCACAAGAGGCGCCATCATGACCGGATCGGGGTTTGTGTCGTGACATTTATCTTTAGAATCGATTGGTCTGCCACGTTTTAAGTGTGTCTTAGACTCATATACTTTAACAGATTGTCCTACCGGGACATCAACTCGGATTGGAGCATTTGCAACTGGAATATGAAATTTAGTAATCCTTGGTAGGTTGGTAAATGCATCTGGAAGTTGATTTGCAATACTTTGCAAATGAATTATCCTTTGAACTTCCAGTACACATTGATTTGTACGAGGATCTAAATAAGTTAATGATAATGCATTTCGGTCTATCTCCTTTTTCAGCTGCTTATTCTCTCCCCCTAATGTTGGAAAAACTAATTCATCAAAATGGCAATCAGCAAATCTTGCCGTAAATAAACCTCCAGTCATGGGTTCCAAATATTTAATAATAGAGGGAGATTCATATCCAACATATATCCTCAACCTTCTTTGGGGACCAATCTTTGTGCGTTGTGGTGGAGCAATTGGAACATATACCACACATCCAAATATTCTAAGATGAGAAATATTTGGCTCCTGACCATAAGCCAATTGTAATGGGGAGATTTTATGATAACTCGTTGGCCTGACGCGTACAAGTGCTGCTGCATGCAAAATAGCATGACCCCATATCGAAATAGGAAGTTTCGTTCTCATAAGCAATGGTTGAGCAATTAATTGGAGGCGTTTGATAAATGATTCCGCCGGACCATTCTGAGTATGAACACGAGCAACAGGATGTTCAACTGTTATCCCAGTTGACATACAATAATCATTAAATGCTTGAGATGTAAATTCACCAGCATTATCAAGACGAATTGTCTTAATTGCATAATCCGGAAATTGTGCTCTTAATCTTATTATTTGAGCCAACAACCTCGCAAATGCCAGATTGCGAGTTGATAATAAGCACACATGAGACCATCTTGTAGATGCATCTATTAAAACCATATAATATTTAAATGGTCTACATGGTGGGTGAATGGGCCCACATATATTACCATGTATACGTTCCAGAATTGTTGGGGATTCAATTCCAACTTTAGTTACTGATGGCCTAGCAATAAATTTTCCTTGAGAACATGCAGCACAAGAGAATTCCTTAAATTGAAGAATCTTTTGGTTCTTCAATACATGTCCATGTGAATTCTCAATTATTTTGCGCATCATGCTAGAACCGGGATGGCCCAACCGGTCATGCCAAATAATAAAATCATTTGAATTAGTAAATTTCTGGTTTACTATAGCATGTGTTTCAACCCTGCCAATGTTTGTGTAGTACACAAGCTAGAGGAAAGACCAGGTAGCTTTTCAAGCACATATTTCTTACTCGACTTTATTGTAGTAATATAAAGATATTCAATCTTTTTATTATTTGTAGTCTCAATGTGATATCCGTTTTGGCGAATATTTTTGAAACTTAGTAAGTTTCTTTGAGACTTACTACAATATAATGCATCATTAATAGCCAAATTTGTTTCTCCGGGTAGTAATAAATTTGCTCTTCCAGAGCCTTCAATTAATTTTGTACTACCAGATATGTATTAACATTGGCGTCTTTCATCACCAAATAAGAGAAATATCTCTTATCTCTTAAAATAGTATGTGTTGTAGCACTATCCAAAAGACATATATCATCTTTATTGATCTCAGAACTAACTGAATACTGGGAAATTTCAACATTCTTCATAAATAAACAAAAAGTACATCATAAGAAATACGAAAGACTATAAATAAAAGGAACATTAGAAATTACACGAGGAATGTAGAAACTAGCATATCTGATGTTTTAGGAAAGTTCAGTAAGAAGAACAAACTACTTAAAGACATAATGTAAAAATAAAAACTTTTCTTAAAGTTTTATTCCCCAGTAAGATAATCACTTCTTCAGTCAATATCTTCAAAGAAGTCTCCAGCTACTAAATGAGTAATATTTGCAAGGCCTCCAAAATCATCATCTTTATATGCAAGATTTGCCTCAACATCATCATATTTGTTTGAGGGACCTGCTTCATCAAGTGTGCCTCCACATTGTTATCTTTTCTTTTAATATATGCTTGATAAAGTTTGACAAAATGGTCGGGTGTACGACAAACACGTGCCCAATGACCTTTCATACCACATCTTTGGCAAATATTAACTCTGCCCTTCAAAGAATTATTTTAAGGATCTTTATTGTTCTCCTATTTATTTCCACCATGATGATGATAATTATTTCGTCCCCTTCCACATCCACGACTATGGCCACGGCCACAGCCACGATAATTATTTTGTCTTCTTTCAGACTTTTGAGTCACTGCTACCATATTCACTTCAGGAAATGGTGCAGATTCAGTGGGACGGGCTTCATAATTTTTCATTAAAAGGGTATTATGTTTCTCAGCCACCAGGAGGCATGAGATTAATTCAGAATATTTCTTTAAACTCTTTTCACGGTATTGTTGCTGCAATACCATATTTGAGGCATGAAAAGTAGAAAGAGTCTTTTCCAGTAAATCCTCATCATTCACAATTTCCCCACATAATTTAAGTTGGGAAGTTATTCTGAATACAACAGAATTATATTCACTTACAGTTTTAAAATCTTTTAACCGTAAGTGAATCCATTCATATCGAGCTCTTGGCAATACCGTTGCCTTAAGATGGTCATATCGTTCCTTCAAACTGCTCCATAATTCAAATGGATCTTTGAGGGTTAAGTATTCAGTTTTTAACCCTTCATCGAGATGACAATGAAGAAAAATCATAGCATTTGCCTTATCCTGGCCTGATGCTTCATTTCCTTGTATAATAGTATTTTTAAGAGCTTTTGCAGCAAGGTGAATTTTAGCATCAAGGACCTATGATAAATAATTCTTTCCGGAGATGTCAAGTGCCACAAGTTCAAGCTTTGACAAATTTGCATAATAAAAACTATCCAAAAATAATGATTATATCAGAAATATGATAAGAACTATTACCAATGAAGGTTACAAGAACAAATATCTGTTTTGTACCAGTACGATAACATGAAAATTTCTTTTTTGGGTCAGCAATAGTTTTTCACCTATTAAAATTTAAACTTTGCCAGAATCTCAAAAATATATGCATGGACAACTTAGCTGGTTGTTGTTTTATGCACCGAACAAGTAGGAAGAAATTATTTACTAATGAATATAACTTTAACAATTAACCATTAGAAGACCCATATCAAGAATATACAAATAACCAAGATCTAAAATATTAAATATAAAAATATTTTGATGTGATAGTAATATCAAGTTGGTTAATTGTAAAGATTCTTCTCTATTATCAAAGACAGTAAGCATAACTTTTTCAGCTTGGCGCAGGAAATCACTTGTTTTTAATAAAAAGTAAGCATCCCATATTTGACAATCAACTAAGTTACTGTCATAATTTATAAAACTATGTAATTGTATGAATTTAGAGTTACCCACCTTGTTCCGAGGAAGAAAATAAGCACAACTGGAAGATGATTAAAGTTGGTTAGGAGCTCGTGCTGATAACGTGTTATGAAATAAAAGCAATATAGCAAGAACTATGTAATTAACTAGGACTAATAATAGAAGAGAATGATAATATTAGAAGAGAGGATTTATTTCTTCGTTTTAGAGTGTGGAATAGGTTCATCAGTGAACCTATTTATAGAAACATTTCGTTATTACAAAACCAATCCAAAACCTATGATAAATACATAACTGATCTAAAACCTGTTATGGATACATAACCAATCTAAAACCTGTTATGGATACATAACCAATCCAAAACCTGTTATGGGAGACATCCATCGTTGCAAGTGGATGGATCCCTTTGCAGGATTTATAACAGCAACTAAATTTTGAATTTGAACCTACAGAATCTGATAGTTATCTCTTTGGTATCTCAATAGTAACACAATATAACCATAATAATCTGATTGGATTCGACAATTCATTGAATATATGAAACTAACACACACAGTAGTGCTTAAATGAATATTCTCGTTTATAATTATTCTAGCTATATGCTACCATTTCCCAAGTTTGTTTTTCTTTGTTTTGTGAGTATCCTTTAATACAACACAAGAATACAAACTTATTGGATAGTATTTCCTCTGTTCACTTTTACTTGTCAACTATACTAAAAATACATTTTTATTTTTATTTGTCCACTGTACTAAATTAAGAGAAAAATAATTTCTTTTTTCTTATTTAACCCTTATCATTAAGGGAAAATTACGCTCCTTGTCACCTGGCCTAACAGTCCATCAAAAAATGGCCCACGTTTGAAGCTTTTACCTGATATGGCCCAGGTTGTACATAATCTGAAAGTTATTTTTCACCAGTTAGCCCACCCTATTTTTTTTCTTTTCTTCGTTCTTTTTCTTCCTCTTTCAGGACTTTGCACCCTAAAATTTCTTTACCATTATATATATATATTCTTCAATTCTCCTTCCAGATTCAAAGTTTATAATCACTATTAAGAAGAGAAGAAAAAATACCACTTAAGAGAATTATTATTTTTGGAGTCACCATTAAAGGTCATTCGAAGCTTCAATTTCAGAAATTGGATTTTTCAATTTTGTTAGTTGTTTGGATTGGGTGTTGGCCCAATAAGTTCAAAACTCAAATTTGAAGTGATTTGGAGCAGATTTGAGCTAGATTTGAGTTGAATTTCGGAAGATGCCCAAAGAAGAAGATGAATCCGTGAAGCTCCATTAATAGGATTCATTTGTATAATAGTGTATAAGTAATGTATAATGGTGTATAAAGACTCTTTTTATTATTTTATACAAGGTTGATACATTATTTACAGGTATTTGGTGGATTTCTCACACTATTTCTTCTTCTTCTTCTTCTTCTTCTTCTTCTTCTTCTTCTTCTTCTTCTTCTTCTTCTTCTTCTTCTTCTTCTTCTTTCAACTACTACACACCTACATACATGGTGTATCACTAACATTTTTATTACTGTGCTTATACATCTTTATACATTTTTATACAACTATATATATAATATACCACTTTGTATAAAAGTGTATAATATTGTATAAAAATGTATAAGCATCTCTGACGAACTTTTTGTACGATTTTCACTTGCTATTCTTGATTAAAACTATTCCAAATCTCCATTAAATGACTTCAAACTTCGTATACAGTCTACGTAGACTAATTATAATAAGTTCAAACAATACCCACTCCAAATTTCTCACAAAATCATATTCAAAATCTAACAAAATTAGCATTAAAGGAAGATGAGATTTTAGATTTCTCGCGTTTGTTTTTTATTTTCGTAGTTGTGATAGGTGTGTAGAAATTTGAGGAAAAAAGAGAATGGAAATGTTTCACGCTTGAAGATATAGAGCATAAAAAACTGGAAAAAAATTCAGATCTAAGCTTATTGATATTTGGCTACACATTTGCAAACTTGTAAGTGGGCTAAAATAATGCAAGGTCAACTTATGGAGTGCATTATTATGTAATTTTGTCTATCATTAATTACTTATTCCCCAAATTATTTCCCAAGACCTTTTACAATGCTATCATTATTAGGGGTTGTATCATATACGGTAAAATACATACTATAATTATTATTTTTTAAGAGGTGTGCAAAGTCAATAGTGGATAAGTAAAAGGGAACGGAGGGAGGGAGTATATAGTACTGCTGAAATGGAGCATTAATTCCTAGGCTGTAAAATGTATAGTGCAAAAGCAAAAAGTGACTATTGATTTAAGAAGGATAAGGCATACTTTTCAAGCAAAAGTTGAGATATTGAAGCCATAAGTACACTTCAACAAAAAGATAAAAGAAAGAAAGTCTAGAAATACACATTCAACTCGCTAGGAGAGAGTCACATTAATTGGTAGGCTACAAAGAAACTAAAAGGGTTAGACTTGGCTCTAGCTGCTATAGGTATAGCTTCTGCATTTCAAAACCTGTTCCCCTTTGATTCTGATATCAGTAAGGTGAGACACTAACGTTGGCTGAATTAAACAAACCATCTTTCATAAGAACATCTTCTCCATCCTATCAACAAAACAAAAAAACAAAAGGAAAAAATAAAAATGTGAACTTAATTTACTGAATATACAATGGAAAAAAAAGCTAAGAAAATGAAGAAGATGCATGTTAACACACCTGTTGGCGCACATTAGCTCTCTTAACAGTCTGATCAGGCATGAGACCAAATTGAATGTGTGGAAAGTGGGCCCACTGTGTCATTAACAAAATAATAATGTGAAAACTCTGATGCAAGTAACATCGAAACCCTAGTTCTTAGTTATCAAGATTTGATGTCAAATTAACATAGAATTAAATTCAACCCAACAATGTCTTAAATCAATGTGAAAAGAACAATAAATAATTTTTAACACTAAAAAAAGAAACTGGAATTAGCTACGAGCTTCGTTGCTGGTTTGTCACTGAATCGCTCATAGCTAACAAAATTTCTTGATAATCTAATGCTAATATGTCTTTAAATAGGATTAGCAACAGATTTTTCTGTTTAGCTACATAACATGCAATAAAACTTTTTTTAGAATATAATAGAATACCATACCAAATACGAAATGAAAAAAAAAGGAGAGGAGGAACCCTAATCTAGAAAATTAACGGGGGAGTAGCTCAGTAATACATTTTTTGCAGCGGCGCTGAAAGCATCTCTGTGACTAATGTCAGGATTCCCTGCTTTTATGCGTTGGATCTCTTCCCTGCAGAAAATATCAAAGACCAATATCTAGTTTCATATGACAACACAAATTCAATAAATAAATTTTAGCATTTGATATCTAAGTATATGTATTTTATTAAATAAAAGATGAATATCTACAAGTTTGCCTGGTAAAAGAGAAACAAAAGCTTATGATTATTACTTGATGAATCGGTTGTAAGCAGAGGGGACTCGCTGTCTCTTCTCAGGAGCTGTACATAAAAATACACATTAATACTACTAGTATATATGTTGATAATAAGATGTATTTTTCTTGTACCTAAGTCTTCATCATTTCAAGCACAAAAAGTGACACAAGCCCTTTGCAAAGTAAGATAGCTAACAGAAATTAACTTGTCATCCTATAGTTCCTTTCCTTCTTCACAAAGGAAAGTCAATAAGCAAAACTTAGATATATATTTTTAAGAGAAAAAGGAGGCATTCTTTCCTTAAGGACAGCAGCATACGCAGTGTAATTCCACAAGTAGGGTCTAAGGAGGATACTGTATACGCAGACCTTACCCTAACTTGTGAAGGTAGAGAATAAATTTCTGAGATTGATTATAAAAGGAGAAATGTATGTCTAAGATATCTCACGTCTGTTAATGACGGGTGGTCTAGGAAGATCATCAAATCCTGGTCGAGTAGGTAGGACAAAATCAGTAGTACTCTGATTCATCAAGAAATTTGGGGTTGCGTTGGCAATTTCTTCCTGCAAAGGCACTCGTTTATCAATTTTAGCCAACAAATTGACAAATAAAGACCTAAAAATAGTGCTGCTTCATCAGTAATATATAGACATACCAGAAGATTGTGGGAAGGAGAGAAGTAAGTGTGACCAAAATGATGGTTAGCTGAAGGCAAAAGCAACCCTGGCAAAAGATTAGTGCAGTGGCCACATCGAACCGTTACAGTCTTGAACAAACTTGTGCACGGAACACTTACCTAAAAATCAATCACAAAAAAGAAAAAAAGAATTAATTATCAAAAACCCCACAAGGGTTAGAAGCACAAAATCATTTTCTTGCTTTGGCTACGTATTACTCTTGGGAGGTTTTGGTTTTATGTCCCCTCCTCTGCGCTCAATTTTTGTTATTTAATAAATAAGTTAGGGGTCAATGCCGAATCCCCCATCATCACCACAGGAGGTGAAAGCCTGGGTCGATAGCTTAATTTTTAAAAAAAAATCTTGCTTAATTTGACATCTTCCTTCTCCCCCCATAATCACTAAAAAAGTTGTTGGCAAATTGATTAAAAACAGAAACTTGAGTGAACAAAAGATAGAGAGCTCAATGTCAAAACATGACTCTAAGAAAAAAACTAAAGGAAGACTTTAAGAATGGCCAAAAGCACAAGAAACCCTAATGAAAAACCTAATTTGTAACTCTTGATTCACAAAAGTATAGGAAGAAAAGAGAAGAATGTTATGAGAATATAATATACCGCGAGGACAGTGTCACAGATGTTGCAATGGACATAGCAGAGCTGCTCGGAAGGAGGTAAGTGGTCCAATGACAAGGTAGAATTAGGAGTTGAAGAGGACATGATACTCTATTTCCTACTATTTTGCAAACTGATATTGGCTGTTGCTGCTGTTTGATTGATTTGATTGATTGATGTTTTGACAGTTTCAACTACCAAACTAAACTACCACCCCCTCCTTGGATCTGCTTTCTTCTTGATGATATGAGTTATGAAAACAAAGTGCAAAAATTGCTGCAAGAAAAGGCCAGAAATGAAAGAGAAATGCTAAGAGAGATGAAAACCCTTTTTTTCCCCTCACCTGCTTCACTCTCCTTTCTTGGTCCTTATTATAGCTAGGTCATAGATGCAATCTATGCAAAGTAATGCATTAATGCATATGCATACTGGACCATGCACATGCATGGATGTATGTGATATGTAAACATTTATGGATGTAGTAATTGATATACTTGGCCTTTTTTCATTTTATGTGAATAATAAGAAAAGAACATGTGTGGTTGGCATTCCCAATGTATGTATGAAAAGGCAGAAGGCGGCAGATGTGGGAGAGAGGAGCCAGAAAAGGACGTTTGCATGGAGCGATATAAAGCTCTCAATTCACTTGTTATTTTCAAAGTTCGTAGTTTTAGGGTGTATGGTTTCACTTTTTCACTGCAGATCATTTTTTTTTTTTTAAAAAAACTATATGCAAATTTTCTAGACTATCAGTTAACCAAAAAAATTTGCATGTTAAGAGGAGAAGCACAGATGCCCCAATCAGGAGGTGTGAGAGGTTGGTCTTGGGGGGGGGGGGTATGAGGAAGGGTAGAGGTTGGCCAAAAGTCTTGAGAAGATGTGATCAGGCGGGACATGGCGCAACTTGAGCTAACCGAGGACATAACCCTGCATATGAGGGTACGGCATGGAGATTGGGTATTAAGGTAGAGAGTTAGTAGGTAGTCGTGCATTTCCATTTGTCTTCATTAGTTCGTTAGTGTTAGTGTTAGTATGGTATCCTTTTATCCTGAGTTTGCTATTTTCGCATATCTTGTTCTGTTATTACTAGTCTATTGGAAACAACCTCTCTATCCTCACAAGGTAGGGGTAAGCTCTGCGTACACACTATCCTCCCCAGACCCTACAGTGTAGGATAATACTGGGTATGTTGTTGTTGTTCTGTTATTACTTGTCACCAGTACTTTCTTAGTTTGCTATCTGTGCTACATTTATATTCTCTATTGTTATCATACCTCGGATTTAGTTTCTCTAAATGTATTGTCTTGCTATTACTTGTTATCGGTGCTTCTTTCATATTCTTTATTGCTATCTTCAATTTAGTTTTCTAAATATATTGTCTTGTTATGAATTGCTAACAACGCTTCTTTCATCTTCTTTAGCCGAGGGTCTATCAGAAACATTCTTTCTGCCCTCCCAGGATAGGGGTAAGGCTGCGTACATCCTACCCTCTCCAGACCCCACTTGTGGGAGTTTCACTGGGTTTTTTTTGTTGTTGTTGTTGTTCTCTTTGCGCAAAGCTTAAGAAAAAATGACATACTTTTGAAACTTTTAATTTTAAACATGCAATGATATTTATGTTAGGAAGTTTCAAACTAAAATGTTTCACTATATAAACAAATGTTCTTCATTCTTGAACAACTAATAATGAAATAATGTCATATAAAATAAAACAAAAAGAGTAAATAAAAGTAAAAGTTCATAATAATAAAGTTAAGTGATCATAAAAGTGATACAAATATACAAGTAACATATAACAACATGCTAATATATACACTTTGTTGATACCCAATTTTTCCCCCAAAATATTTTTAAAATTGCACATATACCTTCAAAATCATGCATTAATAGCAATTGGTATTTTTCCATAATTTTCCTATATTTTATTAATTTATCCAGTATTTTATTTTCAATAAATAATTACAAAATGGCATTACAAATGATTTCAAAAACATCTCTTAATTTAATTTATTATTTTGGGTCCTATTAAGACCAAGTTATTTCATAATTAGCCAAATTGGCACCTTTTGGCTATAATTGCAATAACTTTGCAATTATAGCCCAAGCATATAATTTTATACTATTTTTGACCGAAAATTAGTCAATTGTATTTTAAAATACTAAGTAATCGTTTTTTATAATTTTCTGTGCATGAAATTCATTTTTTATAATTATCAGCTATTTTTATAAATTATTTTATTTAATTCAAATTGGGTATTTAACAAATAGCTAATTCCCATTTCAATTCTAGCCTAATTAAACCAGACCCCAAACCCAATTAAAACAGCCCAAATACCAGACCCAAGCCCAATCCATTAATTCCACCCGACCCAACTGTATTGGGAAAAAGTTGAATTTATATTGAAGATGACGTGGCGTGACACATGGACTGGACAAATAGTCAAAGTATAACAATTAAGAAAAAGGTACAGGAGATGACAGGTACGAGAAGAGGAAGTGAAACAGGCACGAGAAGCAGTTTAGATACGAGTCTCGTATCAATTCGAGTCATTTAAAGCCAGTGGATCAAAAGGCATTGAAAACATGGATCTGAAGACAAAAAGGAGTCTAAATTCAGTATTAAATACCTGATACGTTAGAAAATTGGTATTTAATAGGAATGATTGTGTAACGGCTCATTTAATATCATTTATTGTCCATAATTGTCTCATTAAAGCTTAGGTTTCATTCCTTTATCTAGAATCAACTATAAAAGGAGGAAGTTGTATTGGGAAAAGATCATTGTTGACATCATACTGAAATAAAAACTTGTTCGCTGCTTTATTATTATTCTCAGAAAGCCTATTATTCTTTTTTGGTCTCTTGATTATCAGTAACCCGATTTTTCATCTCAAATTCTAGTTTTAACCGAAATTATATTTTTTGGTTAAACAAATTGGTTCCGTTACCGGGAATCTGATAATCTATTCTTTTTAAGTTACATTCTATCTGTTGTTATCATCATGTCACACGACAATAATAACAGTGAAAACACCTTGGGAAACCGTGAAAATCAAATGCATCAAGATCAAGGAGATTTGCAGAACTTTAACGTGGTCCCTTCTCTTCAAAATTCACCACGTCAATCTCGTGAAGGCACTCCTAAATCACATGCTGATGAGCAAGAGCAATCAGAACATTTTGAGGGACCAGAAGAAGCTCTGCAAAGAATAATTGATGCACGGGTTAGCCATGCTCTTCAGGCGCTAGTTAGCCGGTTACCTGCTGTGCCGTCCACACCTTCGCCTAATAACAATACGCTGGAGAATCCTCGTTCTGGCCTTGTTAATTCAAACGGAGGAACCCCCATTGAACCACGAGAAATGAATCCAGGTAATACAAATAATTCTTATTTACAAAATTTGGTACTAACTTTGCAGACACGGCTCAAAGAACAAAACGAGCGCATCGAGCAAATCCCTGGAGTTCCCGCAATAATCAAAGGAATATATGCGGATAAATATTTACAACAACCTTGGAAACCAAGTGCTGCTCCCCTTTCAATCCCTAAAAAGTTCAAAATGCCTGACATTTCAAAATATGACGGCACAACCGATCCACGTGACCATGTGACAGCATTTACTACAGGGGTCAAAGGAAATGATTTAACCAAGCAGGAGATTGAGTCCGTGTTGGTCAAAAAATTTGGTGAAACACTCACCAAGGGTGCACTAACCTGGTATTCTCTTTTGCCTGAAAACTCTATAAACTCTTTTGCTGAGCTTGCAGATTCTTTCGTTAAGGCGCACTCAGGAGCACAAAAGGTTGAAAAAAGAATGGAGGACATCTTTAAAATCAAACAAGGGGATACAGAGTTGCTCAGAGATTTTGTTGATAGGTTCCAACGTGAACGAATGACTTTACCCCGTGTACCAGATAATTGGGCTGCAATAGCTTTTGCGAGCAATCTAAATGTTAAAAGTTCTGAAGCCACGAGAAGACTTAAGGAAAGCCTTCGAGAGTTCCCTGCAACCACGTGGAATGATGTGTATAACAGGTACAGTACGAAGTTGCGAATCGAAGAAGATACCATGCCTCGATTTCAACATGGAGAAAGAAGCAGTTCAAGGAGATCTGAAACTGAAAAAAGATCAGGTAAAAACAGGTACGATCCTTATATGGGTCCTGCAGGAAAAGATTCACGAATAAAACAGGATAATCAACGATATGATCAAAAATCAAGGAACAGGGAATCAGGCTCCTCATCGAGGTTTGCATATGTTCGAAACATACGCGGGGCACGAGATGATGATGGAAGTTTGAAGGCGAGATTTGGTGGATATAATTTCAATGTCACTACCTCTGAGCTCGTAGCTGTTTTAAGGAGCATGGGAGATAAGGTACGGTGGCCGAAAGAGATGCGATCGAATCCGAGCAAGCGCAATCCAGATCATTGGTGCGAATTTCATAATGATCACGGGCATAAAACTTCAGAATGTAGATTCTTACAAAGTGAAGTGGATCATCTATTGAAACAAGGTTATCTCACTGAGTTGTTTAGTGAGAAAGGAAAGCAGGCCTACATGAAAAACAGGCAAGAGCCGCCAAAACCCCCTTCACCCAAGAGAACCGTGAATGTTATAAGTGGGGGAGAAGATATTTATGGAGTAACATACACAGCTTCAAATAAAGTCTCCAAAGTCACAATCACGCACGGGAAACGAGTGCGTCAAACCTTAGAAGATGAAAGTATCACTTTTGATGATGCAGACACAGAAGGAGTGGTCACCCCCCACAACGACGCGCTGGTAATATCTTTACTTGTACATGATACTAATATAAAAAGAGTTTTGATTGATCCAGGAAGTTCTGCAAACATCATCCTATTAAGGGTACTACGTGAAATGCAAGCGGAGGATAAGATGATTCCAAAGGCGCATATTCTAACCGGATCCGATAATTCCAGTGTTGTAACTAAAGGAGAGGTAATTCTAACAACTTTTGCAGAGGGTGTTGTGAAAGATACCAAATTTCAGGTAGTAGATATGGAGATGGAATATAATGTAATCATGGGGAGACCGTGGATTCATGATATGGACGCTGTCCCGTCAACTCTACATCAAGTAATGAAATTCCCATCACCATGGGGAATCTGTCAAATTCGAGGGGAACAACATACAGCTAGGAGTATTAATATGGTAACAGATACGAGTGCTGTAAATAAAGTTGAAGAAGACATAGACCAAACCACAACGGAACGAGGAAAGACAGATATAGACTTGAGACCTGATATGATTCAAGAGCCTGAAGAGAATGAAAACATCAAAACAACAATTGAGGAGCTCGAGCCTGTGATACTATTTGAACAATGGCCTGAACGAAAGGTTTATGTGGGAGCCAACTTAAGCTCAGATACGCGAGGTATGTTAATTGAATTCTTAAAAGCTAACGTGGATTGTTTTGCTTGGTCCCATGCTGATATGACAGGAATACCACCGGATGTAATGACTCACAAACTAAATGAAAACCCATCTTGCATACCCGTAAAAAAAAAGAAAAGAAAGCAAGGAGCTTTCAAAAACCAGGTGATTCAAGAGGAGGTCCAAAAGCTATTAAAAATTGGGTCAATCCGTGAGGTAAAGTACCCCGATTGGTTGGCTAATACGGTCGTCGTACCTAAGAAAAACGGTAAGTGGCGGGTTTGTGTAGATTATACCGATCTTAACAAAGCCTGTCCAAAAGATTCCTTCCCTCTACCTCATATAGATCAGTTAATTGATGCAACTGCAGGGCATGAACTTTTAAGTTTCTTAGATGCATATTCGGGGTACAACCAAATAAAAATGGACCCCAGTGATGAAGATAAAACTTCTTTCATCACAGACAGGGGGACTTACTGTTATAAAGTAATGCCCTTTGGTCTCAAGAATGCTGGAGCAACCTATCAAAGGTTGGTCACCAAAATGTTCCAAGAACATTTAGGAAAAACTATGGAGGTATATATGGACGATATGCTCGTCAAGACCCATCATTCTAATGATCATATTTCTCATTTATCTGTTACATTTGGAATTTTGCAAAAATTTAATATGAAACTCAACCCAGAAAAATGTGCATTTGGAGTTGCCTCAGGTAAATTTTTGGGTTTTCTTGTTTCTAACCGTGGCATTGAAGTGAATCCCTCTCAGATCAAAGCAATAGAAGAAATTCCTGATATCCTTACAAGTAAGAAGGAGGTTCAAAGATTAACAGGAAGAATTGCGGCTTTGGGGAGGTTTATTTCCAAATCTTCGGAGAAGTGCTTTAAATTTTTCGCAGCACTCAAAAAACAAGATCATTTTGAATGGAACGAAGATTGTCAACTGGCTCTCAGAAATTTGAAAGCTTATTTGTCAAACCCGCCGCTACTAGCAAAACCGAAGGAGGGTGAAAAGTTGCTCATTTATTTGGCTGTATCAGAAGTTGCGGTAAGTGCTGTCTTAGTTCGAGAGGACCAAGGTAAACAATCTCCTATCTATTATGTAAGTAAATCTCTGTTAGATGCTGAAACACGATACCCACAACTAGAAAAGTTAGCTTTAGCTTTGATCATGGCATCTAGAAAATTGAGACCTTATTTCCAGTCCCATCCCATTGTTGTGGTTACTGCTTTTCCATTACGAAGCATTTTGCATAAACATGAGTTATCAGGAAGGTTAGCAAAATGGGCCATAGAGTTAAGCGAATATGAAATCAGTTATCAATCTAGAACTGCAATAAAATCTCAAGTATTAGCCGATTTCATAGCTGATTTTAGTCAGGGAATGCATTTAGAAAGAGCAGTAATGGAAAGAGTTACAAGTTTTTAATGGTGCAAACCCGGGGACTTGGATTTTATTCGCTGATGGTTCTTCTAATGTAAAAGGTGCAGGCCTAGGGATAGTTCTCGTACCTCCTACAGGTGAAACTATTAGACAAGCTATAAAATGTCATTCTATAACTAACAATGAAGCAGAGTATGAGGCTGTAATTGCAGGTTTAGAACTGGCACGCGAACTTGGCATAACCCAGATTATAATCAAGAGCGATTCTCAACTTGTGGTTAATCAAATACTGGGGACTTTTACAGCCAGGGAAACTCGAATGCAAGAATATCTGGAAAAAGTACGGGAATTAATAACACAATTCCAAACCTGGAAGGTAATGCAGATCCCAAGAGACGAGAATGCAGAAGCAGATGCATTATCTAATCTCGCGTCTGCAGCAGACGTGGCAAATGATACAAATACTTCAATCGTACATCTGTTTCATTCCGTCCTCGAACCTGATAAGAATAAGGTAAATTTTAATCATTTAACATGGGATTGGAGAAATGAAATTATTGCTTTTTTACAGCATGGTACCGTGCCTATCGACAAAACAACAGCTCATGCACTTCGCAAAAAAGCTGCCCGTTATTGTTTACATCAAGGGAATCTTTATCGAAAGATGTTTGGTGGCCCATTAGCAAGGTGTCTCGGACCTTCTCAAACAGAATATGTGATGAGGGAAGTACATGAAGGACATTGCGGAAGTCACGCTGGTGGGAGGTCGCTGGTGAAAACATTGACTCGAGCAGGATATTATTGGCCCAAGATGGAAGAAGAAGCTAATGATTTCGTGTCTAAATGTGATAAATGTCAAAGATACGGCAATAACATACATAGACCAGCTGAGTTACTCCATCCTGTCATTGCCCCGTGGCCCTTTATGAAATGGGGAATGGATATTGTAGGTCCTTTACCACTAGCAAAAGGTCAGGTAAAATTTCTACTTGTGCTTACAGATTACTTCACTAAATGGGTAGAAGCAGGAGCTTTTAAACAGGTGCGGGAGAAAGAAGTTAAAGACTTCATTTGGAGAAACATAATATGTCGTTTTGGAGTACCAAGGGAAATCGTTTGTGATAATGGACCACAATTCATAGGGGCCCAAATCACAGAATTTTTCGAAAGTTGGCAGATTAAAAGAATAACTTCTACACCATATCATCCAGTGGGAAATGGACAAGCTGAGTCCACGAATAAGGTTATCGTTAACAACTTGAAGAAAAGATTGCAAGATTCGAAAGGTAATTGGCCTGAAATATTACCTGGAGTATTATGGGCTTATCGTACAACGCCAAAAACAAGCACGGGAGAAACCCCATTTTCAATGGTTTATGGTGCGGAGGCTTTGATTCCAGTAGAGATAGGAGAACCAAGCACACGGTACGTTCAAGCATCGGAGGAATCAAATGATGTAGAGATGCGGGTGAATCTTGATTTGTTAGAAGGAAGAAGAGAAACTGCACTAATAAGAATGGCGGCACAAAAGCAAGTAATTGAACGATACTATAACAGGAAAGCACGCCTCAGATTCTTCAAAATTGGGGACTTCGTGCTTAAAAAGGTGTTCCAATCTACAAAGGCTGCTAATTCAGGAAAGCTGAGTCCAACATGGGAAGGACCCTACAGAGTTCGTAACATTGCAGGAAAAGGAGCATACGAGTTGGAGACAATGGATGGCAAGCTATTACCCTCACATTGGAATGCTGTCCATCTAAAAAGATACTATTTTTGAGAAAAGTATCCACGGTCAGGTATCTCTATGTTAATTTTTTTTTTTAATTATTAACAATTTTACTAACGATTTTAGATGCTAGGCAAAAACCCTAACTCGTGCCAAATGATGAGTCACGACCTGTACGGCAAAAGGGAATATTCTTAAATTCCCAGCCCAGGGTTACAATTAATCTGATGGAAAAATACACGGGTTAGGTAGTCTTCATCTCTAATCGAACCTCCGAGTCCCGCAAATTTTTCTGTTTCAGGAAAAGGACTAAGTTAAGAGGAAAAAACAAGTGCTTGAGGCTTCATATTTCACAGCTCAAACACTTGGGGACTGTACAATAAACACAGAACGGATACGTGCGGAAAATAGGTGCGTAAATCAAGAGACAAGTGTCGAGCGGAGATTATGGAATCCAAGCATAAGCATACATCATAGTATTCTTTACCATGGGAACAATAAAGTCGCCTCTCAAACCCTTCCTAAAGATGGGGTCGGGACTATGTACTAAAACGGGTTATAAAGAAAAACCTCGTGTCTATTGTTCTTCTTTTATATAAATCTGTTACAAGGAAAACAGTTGCGAGAAAGTTATAGATGTACTTTAATACATGTAAATGCTTGTTCAAGTTCATAAATAAAAACTTGTCGAAGTTGTAGCATACAAAACATGTGTATTCCTATTTCTTTCATCGTATTATAACACCATTATGAAGTTGAGACGTCTTCTTCATTAAGTGTCTATAAAATAAAAGGGCCCTCTTTTATAAACCTCATGTTGATATTCCATGAGAAGAATCATAAAGCATTTTCAAAGGATAAAAGTGCTAAGCTATTCTATAAGTCCTAAATAAGTAAAAAGGCAAGAATAGAATATAAAGAAGTACTCATAAAACTTCTTAACATAAAAGACTGAGGAAAAACTTAGTCACCAAAATGTTTGTCTTACAAGTGTCCATAATGGTAACTAGGGACTTCATCAAAAGATTCCTTCAAAATTTCCAAAGGATAACATTAACAATCGTTAAAAGTTGTAATATCACCTTCTGAAGCAATAACTGGTGCGGTCACAATTTCTGAAGAAGCAGCAATAGGAACGGTTTCAGCTGAGCTTGAAGTGATAACATCAATAAGGGAAGAAATAGTCACAGGAACTTCGATTCCCATAGACTGTACCATAGAAGTTTCAACCTCGGAAGCTGGAGTTACAACTTCAAGTACCTCAGTAACTGTTTCAGAGTTCAAAAACTCTTCTGTTCCAGGAGCTTCGAGTGCTGGAGAAGGGGTGTCAATAGTTCCAAGGGCTGGAGAAGGAGTATCAGCAGGTTGTTGACCTTTTTCGATAGTGTCTATGACTTTGGCCAACTCAGATTGCAAGTCAAAGTTTCTTGTGTAGCCTCCATCAGAGCATCACGTCGAGAATTTAGAAAAGCCCAAATCACGTCTATGTTGAAATTTTCTTCAAGAGCATTATATTCCTTCTCCAAAGCCTTATATTCTTCTTCCCACATAGCAAGGTCATTTTTCATTATTTGGTGCTCGGCTAAGTGAGAATCTAAGGAAGCTTCAAGAGAGGCATGGGAACTTTCCAAGGCACGAATTTTGTCAGAAGAAATCCTTAAGTCATTTTGAGCATGAGTTAAGTTTTGAGCTAACTCCCTTGCGTATTCTTCTTTCTTCTCCATGAGTGCCTTAAGTTCTTTAATCTCA
>NC_031992.1:3464875-3466570 GCF_001879085.1 Nicotiana attenuata
AAGGATCATTCTCGTTATTTATTTTTAATTACTTGCGTAATAAAGATTATTAGTTTAAATATTAGGCTATGATACCACATTACGTATAAATTTCAAACATATAAATAATCATATGCTATAAATCAACAATAGTATCGGGATCTTGAACATAATACTTTTACAGAAAAGCAATACAAAAACATACATGATGTGAAAGATGTGATCGTAAACAAACAGTTTAAGCAGGTGCGAAGCCACACCTTGGTTAGGGTGGTCAAGTGATCACTCTTTGTCGGAAATTACACTACGTATATAGGTAAAATATTAGATTTTAGAGGTACATAACACATATAGAACACCCTTTGTCGGAAATATTTTTTACTTATTTTAAATTTGAACACCCTTGCGAAAATTCTTGACTTCGCTACTGAATGTAAGCCCTTACATCTGACTTGGTTTCTCGCCCTTTGCCCTAACTTTTGTCACTGTCATTTTAGTAATGGAGACAAGAGAACAGAAAATATAGTAATCCTGATGTATGGAGAGAGCACCAATTTAAAAAGGTCATGCCTTAATCTGGTACGTCCATCAAGTAATTGATCTAACGGACGAGATTTAATCATTATTAAATATTAATTACGGGTTTAACTATATCGGGCCATACACATAGTAAGAAAAATTCTAACATCATATGCAGTTTAATTAGGTGTCTTTGGAAGGTGGTTCTGCAACTTGAACTAAATTAGCACTAGTTCATATGCAGTAATCTTTTACGTAATTATTTTTCCTCTCGAATTTCCTATATAACTTGGTGTAACTCCATTTAGTCCATGATCACCTAAACTGTATACTTTTCAAAACTAGTTTATTTAAGTACTTAGCATCTTCCTAAGTGAAAAAGGGTAAAATCTTTAAAATATGTATATATCATTTAAAGTTTTTTTTTGATATTGTAATTGTTAATTTTAAAAAGAGGTTGACGTGACTAGACAATTGTTTGGTTATTGACTTATTTATTTGAACAATGCAGTAAAATAGTATATGTTTGATTGCACAACGTGGCACAAATAGAAGACCAGAAAGCAATGGCGATCCTTTGGGAGTATGGAAAACTAGTCAAAATGAAGTTAAAGAGGAAGTTATTGATTTTATTCATCACTCTATTTTGTGTATATTTCAGTAGTTTTGGTATAGTTACTTTTTCCAACCAGATGACTTCTATTTTTGGCGATGTTAAAAGCTTAGGTTGTCAAACGTGACAGAGCGATTTTAGCGGGAGGTGACACGTTTGCATCTATACCCGCTTTTTATTTTCGTTTTAATTTGTGTCCGCTTTGCAAAAAAAATTGCAAGCGTACCCGCTTTTTCGCATAACTTCGGCATACGGGGCTGAAGTAGCAAAGGCAATCACGCAAAACTTCAGCATTCTAGTAGCCGGTTCTAGCAAGTTTTTCGACTGGTTATAATTTAAAAACTTGGGATTAGAATAAAAAATTAAGGTGTAGGAGGATAAAGTGGCTCTCTTCGACTGTTGCCATCGGCTATTTTTGAAAATTTAACAGTTAGCCAATGGATAGAAATTTTAAAAAAAAATTAGGGAGGCAGTCGGGCCGGGACCGGCCGTTACCGGGCTAGGCTGCAGGGACCAAACAGGGGTCCCAACTCCCAACCCATCCCCTCCCTTATCTTGCGACCCCCCAAACCCCCGTTCTCGGG
>NC_031992.1:3471748-3503183 GCF_001879085.1 Nicotiana attenuata
TTGATGCCATTTGGGTGATTTTTGATCGGCTGACCAAGTCCGCGCACTTCATTCCTGTGTGTACTACCTATTCTTCAGAGCGGCTGGCAGGGATTTATATCCGAGAGATTGTTCGGTTGCATGGTGTTCCGGTTTCTATCATCTCAGATAGAGGTACTCAGTTTACTTTGCAGTTTTGGAGAGCCGTGAAGAGAGAGTTAGGTACTCAGGTGGAGTTGAGCACAGCGTTTCATCCTTAGACGGACGGACAGTCCGAGCGTACCATTTAGATATTAGAGGACATGTTGCGTGCTTGTGTCATTGGTTTTGGAGGTTCATGGGATGAGTTTTTGCCACTTGCAGAATTTGCCTACAACAACAGCTATCAGTCCAGCATTCAGACGGCACCGTATGAGGCCTTGTATGGGAGACGATATAGATCCCCAGTTGGTTGGTTCGAGCCCGGCGAGGCTAGGCTATTGGGGACAGATTTGGTTCAGGATGCCTTAGAGAAGGTGAAGGTGATTCAGGAGAGACTTCGTACAGCGCAGTCGCGTCAGAAGAGTTATGCGGGCCGGAAGGTTCGAGATGTGTCCTACATAGTTGGTGAAAAGGTTTTGTTGAAGGTCTCGCCCATGAAGGGTGTTCTGAGATTTGGAAAGAGAGGGAAGTTGAGTCCGCGGTTCATTGGACCTTTTGAGGTACTTAGGAGGATTGGGGAGGTGGCTTATATGCTTGCTTTGCCACCCAGCTTGTCGAGTGTGCATCCGGTATCCCATGTTTCTAAGCTCCGGAAGTATGTTGGGGACCCGTCTCATGTGTTGGACTTCAGCACAGTTCAGTTGGATGATGATTTGACCTTTGATGTGGAGCCAGTGACTATTTTGGGTCGTCAGGTTCGAAAGTTGAGGTCGAAGGATATAGCTTCAGTGAAGGTGCAGTGGAGAGGTCGGCCCGTGGAGGAGGCTACCTGGGAGACCGAGCGGGAGATGCGGAGCAGATATCCTCACCTGTTTAAGGCTTCAAGTATGTTTCTTGACTCGCTCGAGGACGAGCGTTTGTTTAAGTTGGGGAGGATGTGACGACCCGACCTGTCATCTCATGAGTTACCGCTCCGTTTCCCCCATTTTCCGCTTCTTTATGCTTTATTATCCGTGTCTTATGTGTTCGAGTTGGTTTGGAGTGGTTTTGGAAGGAATGAGACACTTAGTCTCTTTAAGGAAGGCTTAGTTTGGAAAAGTCAACCGGATGTTGACTTATGCGTTAGAGGGCTCGGATGTGATTTCCGATAATTCGGTTAGCTTCAGGGGACGATTTGTGACTAAGGAGTGTGTTGGAAGTGGTTTTGGAGGCCCGGTGTAGAATTAGGCTTGAATTGGCGAAGTTAGTATTTTGGCGAATTCCGGTTGATAGGTGAGATTTTGATCCGAGGGTCGGAATGGAATTCCGAGAGTTGCTGTAGCTTCGTTATGTGATTTTGTGTGTAAAATTTCAAGTCATTCGGGGGTGATTTGGTTGAGTTTTTTATCAAATGCGTGTTTCGGAAGTTTTAGAAGAACTTAGGCTTGAATTCGATGTAATTTGATGGTTTTGGTGTTATTTGAGGTGTTTTGGTGATTGGAACAAGTTTGGATGATGTTTTAGGATGTGTTGGTACTTTTGGTTGAGGTCCCGGGGGCCTCGGGGTGATTTCGGATGGCTAACGGGAAGTTTTGAACTTGGAAAACATAGCAGAAAATGCAGCAGCAGTGCAGGTCCAGTTTTGCCTTCGCGATCGCGAGAAGGACCTCGCGTTCGCGTAGAAGGAGTTTTGGGAGCTCTGAGTTTTGTGTTTCGCGTTCGCGTTTGGGTCTCACATTCGCGTAGGGAGAGGTTCTTGAGCTTCGCATTCGCAGGGAGTTGTACGCGTTCGCGTAGGAGGGCCTGGGGCCCTCTCTGTTTTGTTCATCACGTTCGCGAATAAGTGGATCGCGTTCGCGTAGTGGAGGTAACAGAAGCATCACGTTCGTGGGTGACCAGACGCGTTCGCGAAGGGTTATTTTGGTCCAAGTGAGTTTTGTTCATCGCGAACGTGAGAAGGCCCTCGCGTTCGCACAGAAGGAAATAGTAGATGGGCGGAAGGGTTTTAAAAACATTTCATCCGCGAGCCTATGTCATTTTTCCACCATTGTTAAGCATTTTGAGAGCTATTTGGGAGAAATTGAAGAGGTATTCGAAGAGGATTGATTGGAGGTAAGTTCTATGAACTAAAAACGTGATTTAATTGTGAAATTAACCTTGGAATTCATGGAAACTTAGCTAAAAAGGGAAGAACTAGGGCTTGGGATTTTGAGATTTTAAATTGGGATTTGAAGGGCCATTTGAGCTCGGATTTGAGAGTTCTTGATATGTATAGACTCGTGGCAAGATAAGGAACCCGTTGATGTGAAAACTTCTGAGTTTCGAGAAGTGGGCCCGGGGCTCGGGTTTTGCCAAATTCGGGATTATTGATGTTTTTAGATTATTTTCGCTTGGGTTTTGTTCCCTTAGCTTATTGCAACGTATTCGTTGTGGTTTTGGTCAGATTCGACGCGCGAGGAGGCCGATTTGAGAGGCAAGGGCATAGCGAGCTAGAGCTTTGGCCGGTTTGAGGTGAGTAATGAATGTAAATGATGTCCTGAGGGTTTGAAATCCCGAATTTGCACATCGTAGTGCTATATTGAGGTGAGACATGCGCTTGATGATGAGCGCGGGGTCGTTTACTATTGGGGATTGGGACTTGGTCCGTCCCGAGTAATGTTTTTACCGCGTGATTGATTGAAGCTTATTTGATATCATCATTATTTGGGCTAATTGTCATATTTGGGCTTCGTGCCAACTAATTGAACCCTTCGGGGATTACTATCACTGTTTTCTCACTATTTTGACATATTACTTGAACTCAGTCCTATTGTTTAATACTGTTTTACAAACTCAGCCACTTTTACTCAGATTTGAAACTTAAATGATACTTCTAAGGATGTTTTGGGCTGAGAACTACTATCTTATTATGGCCCGAGGGGCTTATGTGATTTCTGGACTGAGTATGGGATCGGGCTACGCGCCGCAGCAGTATTATATTGATATTGGTACCAGGCCGAGGGCCTAGTTGATGCCACGAGATGGCTTTATATTGCACTTGGGCCGTAAGGGGCCCCTCCCGGAGTCTGCACACCCCAAGTGAGCGCCGTCGATGATAAATAAATGGATCGGGCTGCACGCCACAGTGGGTACTAGAGGGTACCATACTATGTGTTGATTTCCTTTCTATATTTGTCACTTAATTGCTTATCTGCTGTAGCATTTCTACAATTCGATTTCATTGTTTTATTGATTTCATTCCACTTGTTTTTAACTGCCGCATTATAGATTACTTTGTGTTTTCCATGATTTCTTACTCTCAGCCATTAGTTATGTTTATTACTCACTGGTTCGGAGTACTCACATTACTCCCTGCACCTTGCGTGCAGATCCAGGTGCATCTGAGGCTGAGTGAGGATCTTCTGTCGAGCAGCACATTTCTGGGAGCATCGAGGTAGCTGCATGGCATTCGCAGCCCTGATCTCTCCCTTCTATCCTTTGTTTTATTTCGTATTCCCTAGATTGCTATGCAGTAGGTTGATAAACCTATATTAGAGGCTCAGACTTGTGACACCGGATCTTTTGGGCTATGTAGTAGTATTGCTTATTTGAAATTCCGCATGTTTTAACTTTTATTTCAGATTTCTAGTATTATGACTTGGTAAATTATCTGTGTTAATTAATAATGATCGGTATAGAAATGGGTTAAGGTTGTTAACTGGTCAGGCTTGCCTAGCAGTGTGTTGGGCGCCATCAGGTTGGGGTCGTGACAAGTTGGTATCAGAGCCTAGGTTACTTGGTCTCGCAAGTCATGAGCCGGTTTAGTAGAGTCTCGCGGATCGGTACAGAGACGTCTGTATTTATCCTCGAGAGGCTGCAGAACCTTTAGGAAAAACTTCATCTTCTAGAAATTCTTGTCGTGCGAACTTGTTGATTCGAATACTAAACTTCTCTTTATTCTATTCTCTCACAGATGGTGAGGACTCGCGCTACCGGACGAGGCGGACGACCCCCAGTACCACCCACTGAGGCCACCAGAGGCCGTGGACGCGGTCGTGGTCGTGGCAGAGGCAGAGCAGCGAGGGCAGCACCTGTTGATCCAACAGCTGCCCCAGCTCAGGACAGGCTCCAGCATTGGATACTCCAACAGCACCGGTTCAGGCACCAGCTGTGCCCATCGTGATTCCGGGTCTTCAGGAGGCCTTGGCACAGATCTTATCGGTTTGCACTGGCCTGGCTCAGGCAGTTTCAGCCACTACTGCAGCAGCTACTTCACAGGCCGGGGGAGGCAATCAGACCCCCGTTGCTCGCACACCTGAGCAGGTGGTGCAGGGATTACAAACGCCGGAAGCACCTCCAATTCAGCCGGTTGGACCAGTTCAGGAGTTTGTGGTTCCAGCTATGCCGGATGATGAGCAGCGCCGTCTTGAGAGGTTTGGTAGGCTCCAGCCACCGGCATTCAGTCGCGCTGAGGGTCGTGACAACATGTGTTGGGCGCCATCACGACCGGGGGTGGGGTCGTGATAACATGTGGCGACCAACTTTGGTCGCCAAAGTTATATTATTAAAATATTAAAGCGACCAAAGTTGTTCGCTTTTTTCTTTACCCGAAATATTTGGTCCTTTTATCTTAGAGACCAAAGTTGGTCGCTAATTGCAACCAACTTTGGTCCCCAAGGTAAAGGGACCAGCTTAATTTCGACCAGGCCTGTTTGGTCACTTTTTGGTCACTTTTTGGCCAATAAGCGACCAACTTTGGTCGCTTTTCGTGGTCGTTTTTTTCCGGATTTCTAGTAGTGAAAGAGACTAAGTGTCTCTTTTCTTACCAAATCCTCTCCGAACGCAAACTAATCAACTTGATCACATGAAACACGGATAACGAAGCATAAAGAAGCAGAAATGGGGGAAACGGAGCGGTAACTCATGAGACGACTGACCGGGTCGTCACGATTTCACAATTAATAGCTAGCAATCTAAGTTGTGTGTTGGTATGGCAGAAAATACGTTACATGAAGAAAAATATATTGATAGTAACATATATATATTGTCACTACAATAATGTATGTATTTCTTGCTTTTTAGTGGTTGAGTAAAGATCAGTTATACTATTACATCCTTCTATCAGAATCTAATTGTGTTTCAGCCTCCACATAGATTGATAAATATGAACTGATGTCCTTAATTTCTTCTTGCAACAACACAACCATTTCCATGAAATAATTCGGAAGGGTGTACCAACGTTCCTGCGTCATATTGATACAGCGCTAAAAACATAAGGATTGATGAGCGATCGAGTGCCTTATAATGCACCTCTTATTCAATTCTCCTCTCTGATGGTATGACTCCTCTCATGTCAAAAATGCTTCCACTTACCTTAGTTAAAAGCCGAGGAAATGAGATGATTACATTATTTTGAAGGGGCGGAGGATAGCAAAATGGTCCTTCTATTCTTCTCTAGACTAGATGTAATTTTTAATATGTGAAACGTGGATTTCGTAATTATTCCTCATATGTCTCTCAACTGTGTGCTTCTAATTACAAGTAAAGTAATCTAAAAGTGACTCCTAAGGTAACTAGAGATGTTTGCTTATTGGCCAGAATGACAGCAGCCAATTTGTGTATTCGCAAATAAAGGACGACCTAATGTTTGAGGTATATATCCAACAAGTTTTTCTGATCTCTGTCTTTATCCATTTTGCCATTTCAACATTATTTATATTTATTTCTTACTTGCACATTCTTTCAGTTGTTTATGTGGCGTTGCAACGCTAAGCTTCACGTGCGATCAGATGAACTACTCCACAGTTCTTTAAGGACAGATGCAAAACACTACATAGGTAACTCGTGTGATTACTATTGAGCTTGTTCCATGAAATTAAATTAGAGAATATTCTGTTTCTTCAAAAGAACAAGAATTTTAGTGAAAAAAACCTTGATTTATTGGGATGTTAATACAGTATAATACAAATCCGATCCTTTTAGGGATGCTTTTGGCTCTGAAAGTCAATTTTTCAACTACGCACATGAAAACTACAGTTGAACTTGCCCCCGATTGGAAGGTACTTCAGCATTTTGAGACAAAATATCTGTTTAATTACCTGTTGGGTTTTTTATGTATTTAGTTAATATATTAAATACTTAAAAGATGGTGAATGTGAAATGGAGGGAAATGAAATTTTTTGAGTGAAATTTTAAGTTTCTCCCCTTGGTAAATGGACATTGTCCCATATTGGAAGAGGAAGAGGTTTTTTATGGGTATATAAGCAATTGCTCTTGTTCTAGCTCTTAAAGAGTTGAGAAGAAGGCAAACCTCGCGCCGTCGTCGTCGCCGCTCGGCTTCGGCTTCGGATTTGGTCAAATGATCGATTGATTGAATTAAATCTAATCCGTATTTCTGTTTTGGTAACAAAAAAGTAACTACCCTCTTCAATTTTTCCTCTTTATTTTCCTTCTTTATTGTTGAGTAAATGGCCATTTATGTAATGGCATTTATGCTGTGGCCGTTTTGCATAAACAGCCATTCTGAAGAGTTGTACCTCTTTAGATTTCAGCCCAACTTTGGCTATAAATACAACACTATTCTGCTCAAAATTTTACTACGATCTGAGTTTTCTCTCCTTTTTCTGCATACTTTTAGCGTCAAACAAAGCAAAAGTAAGAGTGATTTGCTACCGAACTTTGTGTTTGCTGAAACACTGGGGTTTGAAGTACCACTACACCAGTATGTAATTCGTTCTATCCTGGGAGGAAATAATCCATAACCTTGGGTACTAGAAGGGGATTAAATTCCTTAAGAAAATACTGTGAATTCAGTGGACTCGAATTGGTTTTCTGTCATTTCTGTTTATATTCATTTATATTTCCAGAATTATATTACAAGTACAGTATACTAGCAAGCTTAAGGAATTTAATATATTTTCTGTATTTGAACTTACTGTTACTGGAGAGTAAAACCTTTGTGGTTTTGTACTCTATTGGAGATTAAAAGCTACGTGTTTTTAACGTTTGTGTCATTCTTTTACAAAAATGACTAGTGAGAATGAGAACCAAGTTGTTCCAATGGTGACTGTCAATGCCTCAACAAGCCGAACGACACTGGCAGCATTGGCACTGGCGAAGAAAGCCGGAAAATTTTCTGGGATTGATTTCAAGCGCTGGCAGCAAAAGATGTTCTTCTATTTGACTACTCTAAGTCTCCAGAAGTTCATCAAGGAAGATGTTCCTGTGTTGTCCGATGAAACTCCAGAAACTGAACGCTTTCTCGTGATTGAGGCGTGGAAGCATTCAGATTTTTTGTACAAGAATTATATTCTAAGCAGGATGGAGGATGCTTTCTATAAAGTCTACAGTGGCGTGGAAACATCAAAGGAGTTGTGGACTGGACTTGAAAAGAAATACAAAACCGAAGATGCCGGGTTGAAAAAGTTTGTTCTTGCAAAGTTTTTGGACTACAAAATGGTACATAGCAAGTCTGTTATTACCCAAGTCCAGGAATTGCAAGGTCTTGTCATCAATGAAGCATTTCAAGTAGCAGCGATGATTGAGAAGTTGCATCCTTTGTGGAAGGACTTCAAAAACTACTTGAAACACAAACGCAAGGAGATGCCCCTTGAAGATCTCATTGTTCGGTTGAGAATCGAAGAGGACAACAAAGTTGTTGAAAAGAGAGGGCGTGGAAACTCAACAATAATGGGAGCAAATATTGTTGAAGAGAACAAAAAGAGGAAGAAGGCTTCTGGACCGAAATACAACCCAAGCAAGAAGCGGTTCAGTGTAAACTGCTACAACTGTGGAAAAACCGGACACAAATCTACGGAGTGTCGTGCTCCGAAGAAAGAAAAGAAGAAGGGTCAAGCAAACATGGTCGAAAAGCATGATGATGTTGATGACTTATGTGTCATGCTTTCCGAATGCAACTTGGTGGGCAATCCTAAAGAGTGGTGGATTGATTCTGGAGCCACTCGCCATGTTTGTGCTGTTAGAGAAGTTTTTGCTACTTATGCTCCTGTTGGACCCGATGAGATAATTTCTATGGAAAATGCTTCAAAGGCCAAGATTGAAGGATGTGGGAAGATATTTCTCAAAATGACTTCCGGCAAAGTAGTGACTTTGAACAACGTCCTTCATGTTCCCGAGATTAGGAAGAATTTAGTCTCTACTGGACTTCTTATTAAGAATGGTTTTAAATGTGTTTTTGTTTCCGATAAGGTTGTAATAAGTAAGAATGAAATGTTTGTAGGAAAAGGTTACCTCACTGAGGGCCTTTTCAAGCTGAATGTAATGGTTGTTGAAAATAATAATAAAATTTCAGCTTCGTCTTACTTACTTGAGTCAAATGAATTATGGCATATACGTTTGGGTCATGTCAATTATAAAACCTTACGGAAAATGATTAATTTGGAAGTATTACCCAAGTTTGAATATGACAAATCAAAATGTCAAGTATGTGTGAAATCTAAGTATGTTAAACATCCTTATAAGTCGGTAAAAAGGAATTCAAATCCTTTAGACTTAATTCACACAGATATTTGTGACATGAAGTCAATACCATCTCGCGGTGGAAAGAAGTATTTCATAATTTTTATTGACGATAGTACTCGATATTGCTATGTTTACTTACTTAATAGTAAAGATGAAGCAATAGGCGCATTCAAGCAATACAAAAATGAAGTTGAAACGCAACTTAACAAGAAAATCAAAATGATAAGAAGTGATAGGGATGGTGAATATGAATCTCCTTTTGAACAAATATGTTTAGAATATGGAATTATTCATCAAACAACGGCCCCTTACACGCCCCAATCCAATGGGATTGCAGAAAGAAAGAATCGTTCATTAAAGGAGATGATGAACGCATTATTGATAAGTTCTGGTTTGCCATAGAACTTGTGGGGGGAAGTCGTTCTTACGGCTAGCCGAATACTAAATAGAGTAATTCATAGCAAAACACAATTCATTCCATATGAAAAATGGAAAGGAAGGAAGCCCAACTTGAATTATTTTAAAGTGTGGGGGTGTTTGGCAAAAGTGCAAGTTTCTAAACCCAAAAGGGTAAAAATAGGACCGAAACCGTTGATTATTTTTTTATAGGATATGCGACTAATAGTAAAGCATATCGATTTCTGGTTCATAAATCAGAAAATCCCAACATTCATAATAATACGGTTATAGAATTAAATAATGTTGAGTTCTTTGAAAATATATATCCGTATAAAAAGGAATGTGAGTCGATTGGTGAAGGATCTAAATGAGCTCAGGAAGAAACAAAAGAAAGTACACTTAACCAGGAGGATCCAAGACGTAGTAAACGTCAAAGAACGTCTACTTCATTTGGACCAAATTTTGTCACTTTCTTATTGGAAAATGAGCCTCAAACATTTAAAGAAGCTATGTCTTCTTCTGAATCATTGTTATAGAAAGAGGCAGTCAATAGTGAAATAGAATACATATTGAACAACCATACATGGGAATTGGTTGATCTTCCTCCTGGAAATAAACCGTTGGGTTCTAAATGGATCTTTAAGAGGAAAATGAAATATGATGGCACTATTGACAAATATAGGGCAAGACTTGTGGTCAAAGGGCATAGACAACGAAAAGGTCTTGACTATTTTGATACATACTCTCCAGTTATAAGAATTACGTCCATATGAACGTTAGTAGCGTTAGCTGCAGTTTATGGTCTTGAAATTTATCAAATGGATGTTAAGACGGCCTTCTTAAATGGAGAGTTGGAGGAAGAAATCTACATGGAACAACCTGAAGGGTTTGTGGTTCCAAGTAAAGAAAAGAAGGTCTGTAGACTTGTTAAGTCCCTTTACGGACTAAAACAAGCACCCAAACAATGGCATGCGAAATTTGACCAAACAATATTGTCAAATGGATTTAAGATAAATCAATGTGATAAATGTGTGTACATTAAAAATGTTCCAAATCACATAGTCATTATTTGCTTATATGTGGATGATATGCTCATAGTGAGTAATGACATTGCCAACATAAATGTTACTAAGCGTATGCTAACTAGCAAGTTTGGTATGAAAGACTTGGGAGTTACTGATTTAATTCTGGGAATTAAGATCCATAAGACTTCTCAAGGTCTGGCATTGTCACAATTTTATTATATTAAGACAGTACTTGAAAAATTCAAGCACTTGGGCTTTAAAGTTGCAAAGACTCCAAATGACGTGAATCTTGCATTAGCAAAGAACAAAGGCCAAAGCATATCACAATTGGATTATGCTCGTGTGTTGGGTTGCGTAATGTACATCATGAATTGTACACGACCAGATATAGCTTGTGCTATAAGTAAATTGAGTCGATATACGAGCAATCCAGGTCAATCTCATTGGATGGCCATGAAACGAGTTTTCGGGTATTTAGTACATACCCAGGACCTTGCTTTGCACTACAGTAAATATCATGTGGTTATTGAGGGATACTGTGATGCAAATTGGATCACCGGATCAACTGATTCCAAGTCCACAAGTGGATATGTATTGGTGGAGGAGCGGTATCTTGGAAGTCGTCCAAACAAACTTGTATTGCCCGCTCTACAATGGATGCTGAGTTCATAGCCTTGGATAAAGCCGGTGAAGAAGCTGAATGGCTCCGGAATTTCTTGGAAGATATTCCATTTTGGCCCAAACCGTTGGCACCAATATGCATACATTGTGATAGTCAAGCGGCAATTGGAAGGGGTGGGAGCGTTATGTATAACGGTAAATCTTGTCATATACGACGAAGACATAAAATCGTTAGATAATTACTCTCTAGAGGAATTATCACGATTAACTATGTAAAGTCAAGTGATAATGTGTCGGATCCACTTACAAAAGGCCTAACTAGAGAGGTAGTTGAGAAATCATCAAGGGGAATGGGACTGTGGCCGAGAACAAGTCATAGTGGCGGTAACTCTACCTAGAAGACTGGAGATACCAAGATCTAGGTTCAAGGAGATCAAACAAAGTCATTAATGACGGTTCAACATTGTCAAATAAACTTTTGGTTCATTCTCGTGATGAGACAATGTTCAGTACCAAGGATAAAGCATTAAGGCTTTTTAATGATTTCTAAATTTGATGCGGGGTATATCAAATAGTGTATCTACGGGATGACACGTTTAGGAATCACCTATGTAAGTGTGAAGTGTTAGCCGCTTCAAGGAGAACTTCGTATGGCCAGTTCTCTACGCACTTATGAAACCAGGCGGTGTTCATGGCTGAAACGAACACAACAATGAGAACCAAAAACGGTAAGGGTTGGTTGTGTGACTTGTAGTTGTCTAGGTATACACCAAAGTTCGACGGTTCAAAGATATCAAATCTACCGATTGATCGAGTATATCCGACATAAGTTCACTACGGAAAGTTCAAAGGGAAACCTACTTATCCAGATGCAATTAATCCTTACTTGCGAATCACACAGTTTTTCATGCATACTTCCATGATATAGTCATTCCCCATTCATGTGGGGGATTGTTGGGTTTTTTATGTATTTAATTAATATATTAAATACTAAAAGAGGGTGAATGAGAAATGGAGGGAAATAAAAAATTTTGAGTGAAATTTTAAGTTCCCCCCTTGGTAAATGGACATTGTCCCGTATTGGAAGAGGAAGAGGTTTTTTATGGGTATATAAGCAATTGCTCTTCTTCTAGCTCTTAAAGAGTTGAGAAGAAGGCAAACATCGCGACGTCTTCGTCGTCGTCGTCGCTCGCTCGGCTCGGCTCGGCTCAGCTCGGCTGGGCTTCGGATTCGGATTCGGATTTGGTCAAATGATCGATTGATTGATTAACTTTTTGGACCAAATTTATGTTATTAAATATTTATTTTAATAACAGAATATTAATATTAAATATTAACAGAAAAGTAACTACCCTCTTCAATTTTTCCTCTTATTTTCCCTCTTTATTGTTGAGTAAATGGCCATTTATGATGTGGCCGTTTTGCATAAACAGCCATTCTGAAGAGTTGCACCTCTTTAGATTTTACCCAACTTCGGCTATAAATACAACACTATTCTGCTCATAATTTCACTACGATTTTCTAAGTTTTCTCTCCTTCTTTTGCATACTTTTAGCATCAAACAAAGCAAAAGTAAGAGTGATTTGCTACCGAACTTTGTGTTTGCTGAAACACTGGGGTTTGAAGCACCACTACACCAGTGTGTAATTCGTTCTATCCTGGGAGGAAATAATCTATAACCTTGGGTACTAGAAGGGGATTAAATTCCTTAACGAAACACTGTGAATTCAGTGGGCTCGAATTGGTTTTCTGTTATTTCTGTTTAGATTCATTTATATTTCTAGAATTGTATTACAAGTACAATATACTAACATTATCTTGATGTCTGTAGAATTTGTAGAGTTTGCACGAGCTAAATGAACACTATTTGATACTCAAGCATCCGTAAAGAAACAGTTGATCAATGGTATAGTGATAGAAAAGAAGTGTCAGATTGGCAGGAACAACGCAAATTTGAAACATGTGAGTTCGGATGTATTCATGCACTTACTGGACGTAAAAGGTCACATAGAACGAGTTGTTATCAATAGTACTCTTTGTGTGTGTTGCCATCGTCGCTCATTCTTTTGAAGAAAAAAATAAGTTGCCATGTATTCCATGCTGAGTACTTCTGAAGTTTTTGACAGGGAAGTGATATCGACGTCGCTATGTGCGCCATGTTAGAAATATCAAAGAATGCACGACTATAGGAGTTTGGATAGAAATTTCTTTTACAGGTATATCCTACATTGCCCTTCACTGGACTCATCTCATTTTAGGAAATTAAAGGAAAAAGTGAGAAATAAATAACTAAAAATAAAAAGAAGAAGAAGAAAAAATTGTATTTTGCTATCGTATTTGCTGTGTGGATACACCCCTCAATATCGCGCGAGCTAGCTCTGTCTGTAATCACCCACCACTTTGGAGTTCACATCTTAAGTTTAATCTCACGCTAAGTTTGGTACATATTAATTATCTGTTAACTCGGGTGATAGGTTTTGCCATTTATTATGCTTAAGTGCAGGCAAAAAGATAATCGCCATCATCAGAGTTATATTGCTTTCTGTGTTTACTTTGATGTGTAATGTGTTGCCTAAATCCCATATATACATGTATATCGGTATTTTCGCCTTATTTGCACATGCAGAATTGAGACATATAAAAAATTTAGTTACATACTCTAAAAAACAGCAGTGGAAGCAAACTTGTAAGATAAAATAGATAAATAAAACAAAATATTGTTAGAGGCTAAACAAAAGGGAAAAGAAAGATCCCCATGTATAGCTTCGACAACTGCTGATAGCAGGCATGAAATAAGTATTATCTTCATGCCCTTTATTCTAAATTCATATGTTGGTTGTTATATTATCATTATTCTAATATTGCTCTACTTTCTTTACCTCATAAAAGTAGAAAGGATTCAACTGAAATAATTTTTTATAAAATAAGTAGGTAATTCCCTTAAAGAACTCATGTGCTATAAAACTGGAGAATGTCATTTTATCTTCCAGGATATCATTTGGTTGCTTTGCTTTTTAATTTGATCACACTAACAATTACTGATAAGTTTTACCTGAGAGGTGCATTTGGGAAGACATGATATTTCTATATGTACTAGATGAGGAAAGGCCCGTATACGGGCCCAATATTATAGTCTTAAGATTATTGTTTGACAGGGCTCAGTTAATATTTTGATAAATAAATCGATCCTTGTTATATTCATTTAATCACGGATAAAGAATGATAATGGGGATCTCAATTTATAATTAATTTATTTTAATAATTTACATAAAATTAAACTATAAATTATAACACGTGATATAATACTCATTTTTAACATCCATGTCAAACATAAGCATCTAATTGAAAAGTTGATTTCAACGGTATTATTTTCCCACTGTATTTGAATATTTTAGAAGAGAATACATTAAAGCTACAAGTGTCATCTATATTAACAAATTTTCTACAATAAGAAGCTTACCAATCTATGTGTAAACTATTCTTGAATACATCCAAATTGGTTTCTCAAGAGTTTCAACAATGGGAACAGTCAGCTACTTGATGAAAGTTAAAATGAACAACATCATTCTTTACAACAAAATAAACGATGGAAAAAAAAACTTACTATGATTTTAGCTCATGTCTTGTATACAACAAAATCAAGAAAAAATTTTAGTAGTAAATAAAGAGAACTTCCAAGGAGACTTGCATCCCTAAAGAGAACTTCCAAGGAGACTTGCATCCCTAAAGATACTAAATAAATATTTACATGATAAATTGTAGTAATTTAATGTAGTAGTTCAAATTATATTTATTACAACTCGTTTAAAATGATGTTAACTGGTAAAAAAATATTAAACATTTGATAGAAGTCTATATAAATAATAGGGATTTTAACTTCTTTTTCTTAATTAAGGAGATAAGAGAAATGATTTTATTTTTCTATAGATTTATCGTATGTTAATTTTTATAATGAAATAATATAAAATCTAACTAATAATGTTTTAAGATAATTTATTGATAGTTGAAAACTTGAAAAATGAGTTCAAATGATGTAGATTAAATTTTCACATCAATTAAGCATATAAGAGATAGCCTCCTAGTAAGTATGAACAAATCCCATCACTTAAATTAACTTTTGAGGTTTAATAAAATATTTTTTTTAAATTACTATTGAATATGAAATTTTTAGTTTGAAATTGCCTTCGAAGATTGTGGATGGATGAAAACCTTTTAATTTTAATTTTTAAATAGCTTTAAAACAGTATGGATAAATACAAAAATCTTGTAAATATTTATCGATATTTATTATTTAAAAATTAATTTTACTTTCTCTATGGAAACTTCTAGTTGACTAAACCAAATTTGATTAATTTACCAAATGAGAAAAGGAACATTCCAAATGAGATTTGCATGTAATACTCTCTGGAAATGTAGTCTAATTAACAATACATTCAAAGGAGTGTTGTGGTTAGATAAACGTGGGGTCCGCGTGTATCAATGACACTTTAAAAAATAAAACAATGTAAAAATATTTTTAAAATAACATATATGCCCCTGGTCGATCATCTTTCCTTTCTATATAATAAATAAATATAATATATATAATAGAAATACATGTAGAGTACAGTTATCAAATGTCTTCTACGCTTGGTCATTGGGAATCACCGTTCTTATCCTTCTTGCTGGAATTCACGCTTTAACTTACCCTTTTATTTGGAATCACACTATCTCTTTCATTCATCTGTAAGGTTCTTATCCTTCTTGCTGGAACGCACCTACTCAACATGCAGCCGAGTTTCAGAACGTGCCTCTGAGGGTCTCTTCTTGTATTTCAGCTACGAGTTAGAACACAAACTTTTATTGGTTTACCTATTCTGGATGTGCCACTACAAGAGGAGGGGGGAGAGGGGGGGGGGTATGTGCCACTGCAAGAGGAAGAGAGGGGGGGGGTGTTAGTAGCAGACTATTGACTTATTTGAACTTTAAATTTATATTTTCAGAAGAAGCATGCATGTCTTTCGGGTTCCAATTATCTTGTCGGTGTGCAATCAAACTCTGTTGCCTGTAATTCCTTTAGGCTCATCATATTGGCTAGAATTACCCAGTGTTTGGTCATGTTAGTAAGGTAAACATGGTGCTGGCTCATTTGTTCCATATGCACTGTTTGACCAAAAGATATCAAAACCTTTTTGATTAAAACAATTAATGATAATGATGAGGTCAATCTTAGTCAAGCACAATAAAATCTAGATCAAATGATGGAAGGAGTAAGCAAGATGAACGATGTAACAAGTATGTTCAAATCAAATAAATGCTCATAAATGTGAAGACTTAAATGCACAATAGAATCTTAACAGATGCAATCGGTGTAGGGGGAACAGGTATGAGATGATTGGGGAATCTTAGGATCTTCTCAGATGAACAAGACTGCTTTTGCATTCACTCTCACATGATTCTTTTACAAAGTGTTCTTTTGTCTCTTTTTCTCCCCTCCCTTCTTCTTTACTCACCCTTCCTATTTATAAGGGACAATCTCCCAAAAAAACCCTAAAAAGTACAACATAGAGAATATTCGAAAAATAAATTCTTACTGTCTCCCACTAAATTTATACTGTCGTGAACGTTATGCATCGACTGACCGCCCTCAGTCATTACCATTCACTACGACGACCATCAGACGATGCATCATGATAACCTCGTTCCTCGTCCTACTCGGTAATGGTCGTGGTTGCCAAATTTGGACCCATACAGTTAGTCCCTCCGCTTGTTGAGGTCGTAGCCCTGTGTGTCCTTGATAAGCGGACGCCGCCCATACCCGCGGAGAAATTTGGCGGTTAGATCATAACGGTTTGATCAATAATGAAAGAGCGGTGCGTTCCACGGCATACCAGATAGTGTAGCCTATCGGGAAATGACGTCACTCCCACGTGCGTCATCATTACGCGTCTTCCCGAGGCAGAGACCGATTGGCTTGTCGCTTTGGTTTTGGTGCCACTGGCATCCTTTCGCTTCGATTCTGGCACCATCCAACCTTATAAATAGATGAAGGTTTGGCTCTTTCAAAAACTTTTGGTCATTTCCTCGCTAGTGTATGTATTATCTTCTTTGGCCATCTTTTCTCGTATCTTCAGCTCTACTTTCGTCATTTTTCTTCTCTCCTTCTTCCGTTCATCGTTCTTTGTTCTGCGTTTTATCAATATACCCTCTGCCATCGAGATGCCTAGAACACATCGTTCCACGAAGAGATTTTGGATGCCACCCCGCTTTCCATGGCACCTCCCCCTGGTGGTGAGGATATGGCAGTAGAGGAAGGGGACACCCTTCCGACCGTGGAGGAGATACTACCGATAAACCCCATGTCTCGAAATGATTTTCTTAAAAAGCATGTTCCTTCTCCTGCTCTAGTGAATTTTGAGACTGAGCAGGCTCACATAGATGACCTTGGATCTACGTATAACATTCCCTCCCATGTCGAGATGGTTCCGGCTGGGGGGGACTTCGTAGATGTCCACAGACGGGGATATTGTGCCTTTTACATGTACCCCTTTGTGATTGGCCACTCTCTCCCTCTTCTTCCGTTAGTGGAGGAATTCTGTCGATTTTATGAGGTCTGCCCGGCGCAACTTTCTCCATACGCGTACAAGATATTTTTGGTATTGACGAAGTACGTAGAGTTAGCGGGGTGTGAAGTTGGCCTTATCACCTTCTATATTTGTTTCCCCTAGTACTCATAGGGGAACTATGATAATTTGAGGCACCGTGGGACCAGGGGCTGTGGTCGGAATGGACGACTGGGCAAGCCGCAGATTTTGGCATAAATACTTCTTTGTTAGAACCGAACATCTGGTGTCGGACCCCGCTGGAATCCCAAAATGGTGGAATCATAACCGTAGGTGTTGGTACTTGTAGTTTACTTTTGTTCTTTCCAACTTTGTACTTATTTGTAACTTTCCCATGCAGCTGTGAGGCGTACAACTCGTCCCATCGCTGGTATCGAGGACTGGGTAGCCCGCTTATTACCTCACGCGCTGGAAACTTGAGATTGGCCCGCTTTCATGAAATGCTTTGGGCCAAAGGTTCCATCTAGTAAATATTTTTCTCTATTTTGTCCTTTGGATGTTTGCTGCCGTTTATTGATACGACTCCCTATGATGAAAGGTCGTAGGGCTTCCAGGAAGAAGGCCACAGTCCCTGCATTTCGCCAGGCCATCGCATCAGCGGGGATGCAATTTATCTTGGCTGAGTCCGTCCGAGGGGGCCGTGCTCAGCCCGCACAGGCTAGAGACTCCTCTCGTGACATGATTGTTCTGGATGAGATCTCCTCCCGACCAGTCTATCACCTTGTGGACGAGCCCTCCAACGGGGACGAATCTCCGTTGAGCAAAAAGAGGAGGGTAGAACTTGGGAAGAAAGTTGCCACTAATGCTGGAAAGAGCAGAACTGGTGCGTCGGAGACGGCATCGATGCTTGTTTTTATGGCGGATGCCATTTTGGCAGGAAGGTCTCCCCGGACCGAAGGAATATACCAAGGAGGGGGATATGCGCGCTCTACCGAGGGTGGAGCATCATCTACCATTGGAGGAGGCATACACGCCGAGGGCGATGGTTCGGGTTCGGACCTCGACCCAGAAGATGTATGAGAGTTCTTGGTCCGTCATACTCGTGTAGAAGTAAGGACGGAGGGTTTTGATCGACATATTGTCGTTCCTGGAGACTAAGAACTGTTGTCGAACAGCGAGAAGGTGGCGTCGGTGTTTGCCCCCTTGTGCGCTGCTTCTAAGAGTGCGACACTTAAGGCGATGAGTGATGCGGAGTTGTCACGGAGCATTTCCGGCATGGCTCTACGGGTAAACGCTTCATTCTTTTCTTTTTGTTTTTGGTTCTGTTTTGTATCCTTAGCCCATTCTTTGTTTAGACTTTTCTTTTCATACTAGACCCTCATCACGAAGATCGAGCGTCAATGCAGATATAGGCGGAGGATGGCCATTTATGGGAAGATGACCACCAAATATCAGGAATACTGCTCCAAGTATCGTGCGTTGGCCGATCTCTTTACTCAGGACATCGACTTTTAGCTATTCCGTGATGGGCTTAAAGTAGAAGGTCGAAGAGCTAAGGAAGTGAGATGAGGACCTGATGAAGGCCGTATCTCGCTGCAGTGAACTTGAGGCGGCTCTTAGGGCCAAGGAAGATGAGCTCGAGCTGAATAAGGGGGTGATGGCCGAGAATGCCGACCTCCAGGCGAAGGGGGCCAACTTAATTGCCGAGCTTGACGGGAAGGTGGCGGAGGTCGTCGACCTTAAAGGCGAGCTGAGTGTGAATGCTAGTGGATTGGCTCGTGCTGAAAGGGATAGGGAAACTTCCATCTCTGAGGTAGTGGCTCTAGAGGACGCCCTTCGTGTTTGCAGATCAGAACGGGACAAGGAAGTAGAGGCATCTGCGCTTAAGGTGGCGAGATTTGATGGGCGTATATGAGATCTGGAGGCGAAATTGTCCGTATTAAATGAACAAGTTGCTGCTTTGAAGGCGGAGGACCTACGACGACAGTCGCATCCTTCTACATCCCATGCTTCGGCCAACCTTATCGTGCCTCGAGATTTATATGAGCTATGGGTTCATGCCGAAGCCCAGCTTGACGTATATAAGTCTCTTCACGTTAATGGGAAAATATCTGAGGCGGAACTCCGAGAGGTGCGTATTAAAGCACGTGCCGCTCGAGAGGCGTGTGGTTACGACCCCAGCACGCCTGGCGGAGACGATGTCGATTTCGACGATGCGGACAAGCTCGCCCCCGGTTCTTTGTACAATGAGGAGTATGCCATGGGGGTGATGTGGCATAGGACTTGGTTGTATTTATTTTGCTTTGCCATTTTTTGTGGGGGCGTTCTTGAGCCCTTTGTAAAAAACTTTTGTAATATATTAGCTGTAATGGAGCAGTTACTTTTTATTGTGTATCTCTGAATTGTTTTCTTGCTGTGTTTGTTTATTTGACGACGTCCTTTGTCGTAGTCGTGCTTATTTCGAGTTGTCGAAATGTTACCTACTGCGTTTCGAGCGATATTTCTCTTATGTCGAACTTTTTCCTTTAGTAACGGTCTTAGCCATAGGGATGTTGCTTTCGAGCTAATGTCGAAGTGTTATCCCATTGTGGTTCGAGCAATGTCGAACTCATTTCTATGGCGATAGCCTTAGCCGTGGGGGTTTTATTTCGACTCAATTGTCGAAATGCTAACCCGCTGTGGTTCGAATGGTATCAAACTCTTTCGTGGCGATGGCCTTATCCGTGGGGTGTTATTTCAACTTAATGTTGAAATGTTAACCCGTCGTGGTTCGAGTGGTGTTGAACTCTTCTATGGCGATGGACTTAGCCGTGGGGTGTTATTTCGACTTAATGTCGAAATTTTAACCCCTCGTGGTTCGAGTGGTGTCGAACTCTTCTATGGTGATGGCCTTAGCCGTGGGGTGTTATTTCGACTTAATGCCGAAATGTTAACCCGTCGTGGTTTGAGTGGTGTCGAACTCTTCTATGGCGATGGCCTTAGCCGTGGGGTGTTATTTCGACTTAATGTTGAAATGTTAACCCGTTATGGTTTGAGTGGCGTCGAACTCTTCTGTGGCGATGGCCTTAGCCGTGGGGTGTTATTTCGACTTAATGTCGAAATGTTAACCCGTCGTATTTGCCGAAGGACGATAGAGGGTAACATACCTTATTTTATTCGCTGGAGTGTCGCGTATGCCTGTTTCATTCATACATTGGAGATACTTGTCGATTTCATACATTCATTGGAGTAATTTCATTCATGCGTTGGAGATACATGTCGATTTTGTACATTCAACGGAGTAATTTCATTCATGCATTGGAGATACTTGTCGATTTTGTACATTTAACGGAGTAATATCCTTGTACCTAGTCCTTTCATTGCTCGGCTTGGAGATGCTATCGGCAGGCTGGACGATGAATTATACCTTGAACATCGAGACGTCCCCCTCGTTGCCTCGTTAAAAACCTCCCCGAGAAAGCCCGATTGGGACCAAACCCGGGTGAGGGAAAAGAGTACGACTTAGGTGGCGTCATTTCTCAGAAGTGGAAATATTTGAGGTGGGCGACATTCCAGTTGTTTTGTAGTGTTTTTCCTTCTATTGTTTCTAACTGAAATGCTCCTTTGCTTGCTGCTGGTGTGATTTTATATGGCCCGTCCCAGTTTGTTCCCAATTTTCCTTCATTTGGGTCTTTTGTTGCTTATGCTTTGGCCTTGATGACGTAGTCCCCGACTCTGAGTGGTCGTACTTTGGCCTTCTTGTTGTAGTAACTTTCCGCTTGTTGTTTTTGGGCTATCATTCTTATGTGAGCCATGTCCCTCCATTCTTCTACCTCGTCCAGGTCTTGTATTTTGTTTTCATAGTTGTTCGGTCCACTCTCACTGTAGTATCTCAAGCTAGGTTCTCCGACCTCGACGGATATCACGGCGTCGGTACCGTATACCAGTGAATATGGCATCTCACCTGTGCTGGTTTTTGGCGTGGTGCGATATGCCCATAACACCTCTAGTAGCAGTTCTGGCCATAGCCCTTTGGCGTCCTCGAGCTTTTTCTTTAATATATTCAATATTGTTTTGTTGGGAGATTCTGCTTGACCGTTGCCGGCAGGGTGATATGGCATGGAGAGCATCCGCTTGATGTGCCATTTTTCGAAGAACTTAGTCGTCTTTTTTCCGATGAACTGAGGTCCATTGTCACAACTGATTTCTTTGGGGATGCCGAAGCGGCATATGATGTTTTTCCAGATGAATGTGATGACTTCCTGTTCGCGTATTTGAGCGAACGCACCTGCTTCCACCCATTTGGAAAAGTAATTAGTTAAAACCAAAAGGAAACGTATCTTACCTCGCCCTGCTGGGAGGGGTCTGGAGATATCCATCCCCCATTTTACAAACGGCCATGGAAAAGTGACGGAGTGCAAGAGTTCGCCTACTTGGTGTATCATAGGGGCATATTTCTGGCATTGCTCACATTTCTTGACGTAATCCACGACCTCTTTTTTCATAGTGGGCCAGTAGTATCCTGCACGAATAAGACATCTGACGAGGGCCCGGTTACCTGTATGGGCAACGCAGTGGCACTCGTGTACCTCTTCGAGCACACGCCTTGTTTGATTTGGTCCAAGGCATTTGGCCAAGGGACCGCCAAACGTCCTTTTGTAAAGGTCGTATTTTATGAGGTTGTACGCGGCCGCTTATATTCAAAGCTTTTTGGCTTCCTTTTTATCTTGTGGGAGTGTTCCCTCCTGCAAATATGATATGATGCGGTTGCGCCAGTCCCAAGTTAAATTTATAGAATGTACCTCGACTTGGTCTATTGATGAGTGGAGGAGGGTGACCACGTTTTGCTCGGTGATATTGTTAGTTGTTTCTGCCAGCTTGGCGAGACCGTCTGCTTCGATGTTTTGCGCCCGGGGTATTTGGTCAAGTCGGCATTCATCGAATTCTGGTAGCAGCTTATTAATTTTGGTCTGGTATTTCTGTAGCCTCTGCTCCTTGATCTGGAAAGTCCTAGTAACTTGGTTTACGATGAGTTGAGAGTCGCAGCGGAGGATGACTCGTCGTGCACCATATTTGAGGGCCAATCTCAGTCCTGCAATTACGGCCTCATACTCGGCCTCATTGTTAGTCATTTTAGGGCACCGTATGGATTGGCGAATCACTTCGCCCGTTGGGACTTCGAGTACGAGTCCCAGTCCAGATCCCGACGCGTTGGATACGCCGTCGATGTAGAGGACCTAGAGGTCAGGTCGCCCAGGGGAGGCGCGAAGCGCTTCTTGCTCAACCTAAGACAATATTTCTATACTGAAGTCAGCGTCGAAGTCGGCGAGTACTTGTGATTTTATTGCAGTTCGCGGTTGATATGTTATATCGTGCTCGCTTGATTTTATGGCCCATTTGGCCAATCTACCCGACAGCTCGGGTTTGTGCAAGATGCTCCTGAGGGGAAAAGTTGTCACCACCTTTATGGGGTGACACTGAAAGTATGGTCTGAGCTTATGTGAAGCTACAACCAACGCCAGAGATACCTCGTTTCTGCGTTAACTAAGGTTTTACTGATATATTAATTAGAGATTGCGTACCTTTGTTTTCGCGGACCAAAACTGCGCTTACCGCGACTTCAGAGACGGCTAGGTAGAAAAGGAGGCATTCGCCTGGATCTGCCTTGGCGAGTAACGGTGGCGAGGACAAGTAGGTTTTCAGTTTTCTCACGGCATCGACACACTCTGAATTCCACTGGAGCCCGTTATCTTTCTTTCACACACTGAAAAATTTATGGCACATGTCTGACGACCATGAGATGAACCTTGACAGGTTGGCTATCCGACCTGTCAATTTTTGCACCTGTTTCTTGCTAGTTAATATTTCTGGTATTCCCTCGATGGCCTTAATCTGATTTGGATTGACCTCGATGCCTCTTTGCGACAGCATGAAACCGAGGAATTTGCCCGAGGTTACACCGAAGGCGCATTTTTCGAGGTTTAGTTTCATGTTGTACTGCCTTAGTATGTCGAAGGCTTCCTTCAGATGATCGATGTGGTCTTCTTTCTTTTTTGACTTAACCAGCATGTCGTCGATGTAGACTTCCATTGTTTTGCCGAGTTGATCTTTGAACATCTTGGTGACCAATCTCTGGTACGTCGCTCCTACATTCTTTAGTCCGAACGGCATGACATAACCCTGTAGCAGTATGTTCCCTGGTGAGTGATGAAAGTGGTTTTCTCCTGGTCTTCTTCCTCCATGAGGATCTGGTTGTAACCCGAGTAGGCATCTAAGAAGCTTAGCAACTCGTGTCCTGTTGTTGCGTCGATGATCTGGTCGATGTGTGGCAATGGGAAGGAGTCTTTTGGGCATGCCTTGTTTAGGTTTGTGAAATCCACACACATCCGCCACTTTTTGTTTTTCTTCTTTACCATGACCACATTGGCGATCTACTGGGGATATTTTGACTATTGGACGGAGTCGTTTGCGAGCATCTTATCGACTTCTTTGCTGACGACTTCGTTGATTGCGGCATTAAACTTCCGTCTCATTTTCCGCACTAGCGGGTAAAGTAGGTCAACATTCAGTTTGTGCGTGGAGATGTCTTTCGGGATGCCTGGCATATCTGCATGGGAGAAGGCAAACAGATCGGCACTGTCAGTTAAGAATTTACGAAACTTACCTGGTTCCGAGAGATTGTGCCCGATATAAGCCTTTTTTGTGCCATCGTTGTCGTATAGTAGGATGTGATCGAGATCCTCTATTGTCTACTCGGATCCTTCCACGATGTCAGGGTCCTTGATAATGTCTGTCCGTACGTCAAGTTTGGTTCCCTATATCGCTGATTACTATGCTTCCGCACTTGCTCCTTTTAGTTGTTGGGTGTGTGCGCAATCCTGGGCGATGCGATAGCATTCTTGTGCGGTGCGTTGTTCTCCCCGCATGTTGAATACCCCCATGGAGTAGGAAACTTGATTACTTAATAGTGACATGACGGGACTGCTCGCATGGCGTGTATCCACGGGTGCCCTATGATAGCGTTGTAGGCTGTATCTTGGTCCATGACGTGAAAAGTCATTACCAGGGTGACCCCTCCGGCTAGGACGGGTAGCACTATCTCTCTAGAAGTTCGCTCGAATGCATTATTAAAAGTTGTTAGTGTTATGCAATGCGGTATTATTTTATCTTCGAGTCTCATTTGTACGAGGACCCGAGGATGGATAATATACGCGTCGCTTCCGTCATCTACCATTATTCTTTTTACATCAGTATCTGCATAAGTAAAGTGATAATAAGAGCATCGTAGTGAGAGAAAGACAAACCGTCGATATCTGATTTATCGAAGACGATACTATCTTCGAGGTCATCATACCGTTCATGAGTGATCGACCGTTTGAGTTTATGTGTGGTGGTGAACTTTACATGGTTGATTACTGTATCATCACCTCCGTCGATGATCATCTGTATAGTGCGAGTGGGAGAGGGTGGTTTTGGAGGTCCTTGGGGTTGTTCGCGTCCGCGGGTGAAGTTAGCCCGTCCTCGATCGCTCAGCAATTCTTTCAGGTGTCCCTGATTTAGCATTCTCACTACCTCCTGCCGTAGCCCTATGCAATCTTCGATTTTATGACCCCTTTCCTGGTGGAATTCGCAGAGAGCATTCGACTTCCGAGTGCTTGGGTCGAACTTCATCTTTTGCGGCCATTTTACCTTCGTACCGAGTTTCTCTAGTACGTACACTATTTTTGAAGGAGAGACACAAAAATTGTGAGCAAATAAGAGTGGGGGCATACCTTTCTCGTGTCGGTGTAGCGCTGCAAGTCGAGAAGGAGCATCCGTGTGCCGCGTAGGAGGTGGGATAGATGTCCTGATATAGGGCTGATGCCTTGCTCGGCCGAGATGGGGTCCCAACTGATCTCTTCAACTGTCGTTGCGACAATCTTTCCTTGCTTCAGCTTGAACTGACGTCAGCCGTTTGATCGGATCGTTGAGGTCATCTTCATCGGCTCTTACCTCGGCGCAGTAGGCGTTGTAGATTTCTTCCCAAGTGGTTGGGGGTATTTCATGAGCCTGCTTAACAATTTTCTAGTCGCTCTTGTCCCATTCCTGTTTAACCTGTTCTGGAAGGCCGCTACCGCCATTCCCTTTGACACGTTTGGCAAGCTCATTCTCACCCTGTTAAACCGAGCTAAGAAGTCCCAGAGTCCCTCGTCGTGCATCTGCCTGACGGTAAATATGTCGTTTACCCTGGCTTCTGCCTTTTTGGCTCCTGCATGAGCGGTGGCAAACTTGTCGCCATTTCTTCGAACATTGCTATTGAACGTGCTGGTAGTTGTGAGTACCAGGTCAGGGCTCCCACTGTTAGGGTTTTGCCGAATTTTTTCAGTAACACCGATGGTACCTGTTCTTTCGAAAGATCATTACCTTTTACGGATGTGACGTAGTGGATGATATGATCTTCTGGATCGGTAGTACCATCATATATCTTCAGGTACGGTGGTATTTTGAAGGTTTTTGGAATGGCGTGGGGGGTTGCTTCTTTATTGTATGGTTGCTCGATTAATCGACCAACGTCCCATTTGGTAACAACTTTGGGGCACCTGGTATTTTGTCGACCCTTTCTTGGTGCTCCTTCATCTTGTCACGGAGTGCCTTTTTCTCATTTTCCATTTCCTCCATTTTCTTTAGAACGGCTGCGAGCGTGTCATCACCTGCACCAACAGTGGTGTGAGCGTTACTTGTGCGGGGGACGTCTTGTTCGTCAGCGATCGTCGTGACATCTACGTGTGCAATGTCTCTATCATCCCTTCGAGCGGGTTTATTAAATATGTTGTTCAGAGTGCTTGTTAACCACTCTTCCAATAGTCTTCTTACTGCCGGTGGTTCCTCTCCTGTTGCAGACGTGGAGGCTTCCTTCTCGCGCGAAGCAGTTACGCTTTCGTGCGGGGAAGGTGAAGCGTCTCCCCTGGGTGTGGTGTTTGGTGTCACGTTTTCGTTATCTTCCCTGTTGTCTTCGTTGACGGTGTTTAAGATGTTGGTTGTGACACCTGCTGTTGCTTTTAGCCTTACATCTCCTTTTCCTGCCATCGTTAGTTTGTGCAAAAGCTAGGAAGAGGTGACTATCCCTTTCTATGATCTAGATGAAACTGAAATCTAAACTAAAGATGTCCCCACACGCCAAATTATTTGACCAAAAGATGTCAAAACCTTTTTGATTAAAACAACTAATGATAATGATAAGGTCAATCTTAGTCAAGCACAATAAAATCTAGATCAAATGATGGAAGGAGTGAGCAAGATGAACGATGTAACAAGTATGTTCAAATCAAATAAATGCTCATAAATGTGAAGACTTAAATACACAATAGAATCTTAACAGATGCAATCGATGTAGGGGGGAACAGGTATGAGATGATTAGGGAATCTTAGGATCTTCTCAGATGAACGAGACTGCTTTTGCATTCACTCTCAGATGATTCTTTTACAAAGTGTTCTTTTGTCTTTTTTCTCCCCTCCCTTCTTCTTTACTCGTCCTTTCTATTTATAATGGACAATCTCCCTAAAAACCCTAAAAAAACACAACATAGAGAATATTCGAAAAGCATATTCTTACTCTCTCCCACTAAATTTATACTATCGTGGACGTTATGCATCGACGGACTGCCCTCAGTCGTTATCTTTCACCACGACGACCATCAGATGGTGCATCATGATAACCTCGTTCCTCGTCCTACTCGATAATGGTCGTGGTTGCCAAATTTGAATCCATACATGCACCAACAATTGTCCCGTAAATAATGTAGATACGGTTAGAGTTCCTGTTTGAGGTTTGTTAAATTGGGGTGTTCCTCTCAAGGTGGAAAATGTACATTATTATAATAATAAATTGTACATTGTTTTTAGCTATTAAACCATTTTAATAATCTGCTAACTTCAACACTAATCATAAGATGCAGGATCAAAGGATCACAGAAATTAGATGCTTCATATCCGAGCATCTGCAACAACACAAATATGTCAAACATAAAAGTGATCTCAGGCTCAACTGAATAGGAAAGGGCTTATTATTCTAAAAGGACCTCCATTTTTTCTTACATTTTAGTCAATAGTTTTTATATAATTGTGTACAGATGCTTCTGGTAAATTAGCCACAATCTATCAAGTCGTTCCTGTGTTACAACTTGGTTTTGGTTTGCATGTATGTTTGGTATATTTGGATATGCAGATGGAATAGACTAGACTAGAGATTTTTACATTCCTATACCATATAGGAAACCTTATTACCCTCAATGTTTAAGGTTTGATATAATTACATTTAGTATACCAAATTACCAATTCTATACCATAGTGTATTTTAAGAGTACAATTAATGCAGCGTATATCCCTCCTTAATTCAAGGTACCGTATATCTCACCCCTCCCACTTTTCTCTCTCTCAAACCCTCACCCTCACCCACTTTTTATCATCCCAACTTGCTTGCTTTAGTACTGGACATCCGACCCTTCAAAAGAACTAACAAATCAAATTACATATATTCAAACATTTATCCGTATTTGATAATATAAAAGTACAAATATTGATCTCTTTGTCATTTGCACGATCAGTAATAGAAAGTTTCAAACACATAAAATTANATTGATGGGTTCACATTTTATTATTTCGTTTAAGTCAGTCGACTGGCTTAAACGAAATAACAAAATGTGAACCCATCAATTAAGTTGTGATAAATCTGCAGGTTCTATATTCTGTTTAAATACCACAACTGCATTTCACCAGGAAAAAAGATACATACATATATATATATATATATATATATATATATATATATATATATATATATATATATATATATATATATATATNTATTTTACAACAATTGTGGCATTTGTTTTTCCACCCTGTTGAATGATCAATCTCTCAAGTTTTGGAGAATGAGTAAGGAGGACTTTAATTAAGTACAATTCAGTAGTTGTGCCTTTGAATTTCCTTAACCTCACTGTTCGAATCATTCTCAGAGCGTCATTCACACGGTTTTCTGTCGCTGATAAGTAAGAATACAAAATATCTACAAACTGGGTATATTAAATTTTAATATCCCAATTCCCATTCGATTGTAGTTTAATTGGGGTTTTAGACATAATTGCGTTTTTTGCAGAAGATTTGTAGAAGTTTTAGTCATTTTTTATTTGTGAAAACAGAAAATAAAGCATCTACAATTAGAATACAAATAATCTACAATTTATCTACAAAATATCTACAAACTGGGTACATTGAATTTTTATATCCTAATTCCCATTCAATTGTAGCATAATTGGGATTTTTGACATAATTACGTTTTTTCAGAAGATTTATAGAAGTTTTAGCCGTTTTTTATTTGTGAAAACAGAAAATAAAGCATCTACAATCAGAATACAAATAATCTACAATTTTATCTACAATTTCTGCAATATGTCTTCTTCTTCTTCTTCGAGTTTCAATCTGAAATTCAGTCAAAACCAAGTCTAATTTTCACCAAAACCCATCAAAATTGAGATATAAACTCCAAACCATATTCCCGATAATTTTCAACAACGCCCAATCCAAACAAATAATGATTTTTGAAAAACTCATATTTGAATTCAAAGCTTTCAAACTTTTTAATGGCTGTCAATGGTGGAATTGCTGCTCTCTTTTCATTTGCTTTGTATTACTGAAATTTGCAATTGAGAAATAGAAAGAGATGTAGAGAGAAGTCGGATATATATATGATATTTGTATAATTTTCTATATTAATGATCTGGCAAATTTCTAATGATTTCGTAGAAAAATGAAAACCCGTCTGTGACGACCCGGCCCGTCATCACGTGAGTTACCGCCCGTTTTCCCCATTTTCTGCTTCATTATGTCTTATTACCAGAGTCTCGGGTGAATGAGTTGATTCGAATTGGTTTTGGATGGAAATGAGACACATAGTCTCTTTAAGGAAAGGTTGTATTGGAAAAGTCAACCGGATGTTGACTTGTGAGTTAGAGGACTCGGATGTAATTTTCGGTGATTTGGTTAGCTTCGGGGGATGATTTGTGACTTAGGAGTGTGATCGGAATTGATTTTGGAGGTCCGGTGTAGAATTAGGCTTGAATTGGCGAAGTTAGTATTTTGGTGAATTCCGGTTGATAGGTGAGATTTTGATCCGAGGGTCAGAATGGAATTCCGAGAGTTGTTGTAGCTTCGTTAGGTGATTTTGGATGTGTGTGCAAAATTTCAGGTCATTCGGAGGTGTTTTGGTCGGGTTTTTGATCAAATGCGTAATTCGGAAGTTTTAGAAGAACTTAGGCTTGAATTCGATGTAATTTGATGGTGTTGGTGTTGTTTGTGGTGTTTTGATGGTTGGAGCAAGTTTGAATGGTGTTTTAGGATGGCTTGGCACTTTTGGTTGAGGTCCTGGGGACCTCGGGGTGATTTCGGATGGCCATCGGGATGATTTTTGGACTTGGTGAAATTCTGATGTTGCTGATATCTGGTGTTTCCGCATCTGCGGAAGAAGGGCCGCATATGCGATTCCACAGATGCAAGAGGTAGGTCCGCAGGTGCGAGTTCTTAGAAGGTTGGCTGTTTCCGCAGGTGCGGGCTTGGGTCGGCATCTGCGATGCCGCAGATGCGGTGGGAGAGTCGCAGAAACGAAAGGGTGAAGCTTGGGTGTTTCCGCAGAAGCGGACAAGAGTCCGCAAAAGCGGGTTCCAAATGCAGATAGAGGACTGCAGAAGCGGTTGTTGGTTTAATGAAGGACCGCAGAAGCGGTACTACAACCGCAGAAGCGGTAGCGGCAAATGCGGTAATGGAACCGCAGATGCGAAAATCACTGTTCAGAGAAGGGTTTTAATGTTCATTTTTGTTCCGCAAAGCTTAGTTTATTTCCACCATTTTTAAGCAACTTGAGAGCTCTTGGACGGAATTGAAGGGGGATTTCGACAAGGTGTGATTGGAGGTAAGTTCCTTGGCCTAAATACATGAAATTATGGTAGAATTAACATGGGAATTTGTGGAAAATTCATCAAAAGAGGGTAAAGCTAGGGCTTGGGAATTTGGTATTTCAAAATGGAATTTGAGAGGTCAAATGGACTCCGATTGTGGTAAATTTGATATGTATAGACTCGTGGCGAGATGAGGAATCCAGTGATGTCAATTTTCTGATTTTTCGAGAAGTGGGCCCGGGGCTCGGGTTTTGCAAACTTCGTGAATTTCGATGTTTTTTGAGTCTTTTTAGTTGGGTTATATTCCCTTAGCTTATTGTAACGTATTCTTTGTGGTTTTGGCCAGATTCGACGCACGAGGAGGTTGATTTGCGAGGCAAGGGCATAGCGAGCTAGGACTTTGGCCAGCTTGAGGTGAGTAATGGTTATAAATGATATCCTGAGGGTTTGAAACCCCGGATTTGCACAACGTAGTGCTATGTTGAGGTTCAACACACGCTGCATGATGAGCGTGGGGTCCATTACCGCTGGGGATTTGGACTTGGTCCATCCCGATTGATGATTTTACTGTGTTTTTGACTGAGACTTAAATTATACCATTATAGTTTTGGGCTAATTGCCATGTTTGGGGCCTTGTGCCGACCTGCAGAACCCTTAGGGGTATTTGTACTGATTAACCTCACTCTACTCGGTAAAAATCATACCCTCAGTCATGTTTTTAACTGCTTAATAAAATACGAACTGGCTCTAAATAGCTAAACCAAAAATGAGAGTAACATGTGGGCTGGAATCCCTATCCTATCTTAGTATGCCCGAGGGGCTAAGTTCATATTGACTGAGAGGGGTTGAGAATCCCATTGTGAGGGTATGTGATATGTATTGGATTGGGCTGCACGCCACAGCAGTATATTATTGGATCGGGCTGCACGCCGCAGTAGTATATTTATATGGATCGGACTGCACGCCGCAGTAGTATAGCGCTTGGGCTGAAGGAGCCCCTCTGGAGTCTGCACACCCCCAGTGAGCGCAGTCGACTATTATTATTGGATCGGGCTGCACGCCGCAGCAGTATATATATACATGGATCGGGCTGCACGTCGCAGCAGTATACTATGTGGATCGGGCTGCACGCCGCAGCGGTATAATTATGATTACGGTTATCGTGAGGAGTAAATGAGTTGAGAACTGGCTTAGAGGATTTTTACTTGACTTCTTCATTCAGTTACTGTTTAAATGTTCTTACTGCTTTGATATAGAACTGCTTAGTATTTTTACGAGTATTCTTTCCGTCAGTCATTATTATTGCTATTACTCACTGAGTCGGAGTACTCTACTTACTCCCGTGCGCCAGTGTCGTGCGAGATACAGGGTACTTCCGGAG
>NC_031992.1:3504796-3508292 GCF_001879085.1 Nicotiana attenuata
CGTATATCCCTCCTTAATTCAAGGTACCGTATATCTCACCCCTCCCACTTTTCTCTCTCTCAAACCCTCACCCTCACCCACTTTTTATCATCCCAACTTGCTTGCCTTAGTACTGGACATCCGACCCTTCAAAAGAAAAAATTACGTATATTCAAACATTTATCCGTATTTGATAATATAAAAGTACAAATATTGATCTCTTTGTTATTTGCACGATCAGTAATAGAAAGTTTCAAACACATAAAATTAAGTAAATTTGTAGAACAGATAAGTCAGTCGACTGGCTTAAACGAAATAATAAAATGTGAACCCATCAATTAAGTTGTGATAAATCTGCAGGTTCTATATTCTGTTTAAATATCACAACTGCATTTCACCGGGAAAATATATATATATATATATATATGAAACGTTCATTATTTTACAACAATTGTGGCATTTGTTTTTCCACCCTGTTGAATGATCAATCTCTCAAGTTTTGGAGAATGAGTAAGGAGGACTTTAATTAAGTACAATTCAGTAGTTGATCCTTTGAATTTCCTTAACCTCACTGTTCGAATCATTCTCAGAGCTTCATTCACACGGTTTTCTGCCGCTGATAAGTAAGAATACAAAATATCTACAAACTGGGTATATTAAATTTTAATATCCCAATTCCCATTCGATTGTAGTTTAATTGGGGTTTTAGACATAATTGCGTTTTTTGCAGAAGATTTGTAGAAGTTTTAGTCATTTTTTATTTGTGAAAACAGAAAATAAAGCATCTACAATTAGAATACAAATAATCTACAATTTATCTACAAAATATCTACAAACTGGGTACATTGAATTTTTATATCCTAATTCCCATTCAATTGTAGCATAATTGGGATTTTTGACATAATTACGTTTTTTCAGAAGATTTATAGAAGTTTTAGCCGTTTTTTATTTGTGAAAACAGAAAATAAAGCATCTACAATCAGAATACAAATAATCTACAATTTTATCTACAATTTCTGCAATATGTCTTCTTCTTCTTCTTCGAGTTTCAATCTGAAATTCAGTCAAAACCAAGTCTAATTTTCACCAAAACCCATCAAAATTGAGATATAAACTCCAAACCATATTCCCGATAATTTTCAACAACGCCCAATCCAAACAAATAATGATTTTTGAAAAACTCATATTTGAATTCAAAGCTTTCAAACTTTTTAATGGCTGTCAATGGTGGAATTGCTGCTCTCTTTTCATTTGCTTTGTATTACTGAAATTTGCAATTGAGAAATAGAAAGAGATGTAGAGAGAAGTCGGATATATATATGATATTTGTATAATTTTCTATATTAATGATCTGGCAAATTTCTAATGATTTCGTAGAAAAATGAAAACCCGTCTGTGATGACCCGGCCCGTCGTCACGTGAGTTACCGCTCATTTTCCCCATTTTCTGCATCATTATGTCATATTACCAGAGTCTCGGGTGAATGAGTTGATTCGGATTGGTTTTGGATGGAAATGAGACACATAGTCTTTTTAAGGAAAGGTTGTATTGGAAAAGTCAACCGGATGTTGACTTGTGAGTTAGAGGACTCAGATGTGATTTCCGGTGATTTGGTTAGCTTCGGGTGATGATTTGTGACTTAGGAGTGTGATCGGAATTGATTTTGGAGGTCCGGTGTAGAATTAGGCTTGAATTGGTGAAGTTAGTATTTTGGCGAATTCTGGTTGATAGGTGAGATTTTGATCCGAGGGTCGGAATGGAATTCCGAGAGTTGTCGTAGCTTCGTTAGGTGATTTTGGATGTGTGTGCAAAATTTCAGGTCATTCGGAGGTGTTTTGGTCGGGTTTTTGATCAAATGCGTAATTCGGAAGTTTTAGAAGAACTTAGGCTTGAATTCGATGTAATTTGATGGTGTTGGTGTTGTTTGTGGTGTTTTGATGGTTGGAGCAAGTTTGAATGGTGTTTTAGGATGGGTTGGCACTTTTGGTTGAGGTCCCGGGGGCCTCGGGGTGATTTCGGATGGCCATCGGGATGATTTTTAGACTTGGTGAAATTCTGATGTTGCTGATATCTGGTGTTTCCGCATCTGCGGAAGAAGGGCCGCATATGCGGTTCCGCAGATGCGAGAGGTAGGTCAGCAGGTGCGAGTTCTTGGAAGGTTGGCTGTTTCCGCAGGTGCGGGCTTGGGTCGGCATCTGCGATGCCGCAGATGCGGTGGGAGAGTCGCAGAAGCGAAAGGGTGAAGCCTGGGTGTTTCCGCAGAAGCGGACAAGAGTCCGCAGAAGCGGGTTCCGCAGATGCGGATAGAGGACCGCAGAAGTGGTCGTTGGTTTAATGAAGGACCGCAGAAGCGGTACTACAACCTCAGAAGCGGTAACCGTAAATGCGGTAATGGAACCGCAGATGCGAAAATCACTGTTCAGAGAAGGGTTTTAATGTTCATTTTTTGTTCCGAGAAGCTTAGTTTATTTCCACCATTTTTAAGCAACTTGAGAGCTCTTGGACGGAATTGAAGGGGGATTTCGACAAGGTGTGATTGGAGGTAAGTTCCTTGGCCTAAATACATGAAATTATGGTAGAATTAACATGGGAATTTGTGCAAAATTCATCAAAAGAGGGTAAAGCTAGGGCTTGGGAATTTGGTATTTTAAAATGGAATTTGAGGGGTCAAATGGACTTCGATTTTGGTAAATTTGATATGTATAGACTCGTGGCGAGATGAGAAATCCGGTGATGTCAATTTTCTGATTTTTCGAGAAGTGGGCCCGGGGCTCGGGTTTTGCCAACTTCGTGAATTTCGATGTTTTTCGAGTCTTTTCGATTGGGTTATATTCCCTTAGCTTATTGTAACGTATTCATTGTGGTTTTGGCCAGATTCGACGCGCGAGGAGGTTGATTTGCGAGGCAAGGGCATAGCGAGCTAGGACTTTGGCCAGCTTGAGGTGAGTAATGGCTATAAATGATGTCCTGAGGGTTTGAAACCCTGGATTTGTACAACGTAGTGCTATGTTGAGGTGAGACACACGCTGCATGATGAGCGTGGGGTCCATTACTGCTGGGGATTTGGACTTGGTCCATCCCGATTGATGATTTTACTGTGTTTTTCACTGAGACTTAAATTATACCATTATAGTTTTGGGCTAGTTGCCATGTTTGGGGCCTTGTGCCGACCTGTAGAACCCTTAGGGGTATTTGTACTGATTAACCTCACTCTACTCGGTAAAAATCATACCCTCAGTCATGTTTTTAACTGCTTAATAAAATACGAAGTGGATCTAAATAGCTAAACCAAAAATGAGAGTAACATGTGGGCTGGAGTCCCTATCCTATCTTAGTATGCCCGAGGGGCTAAGTTCATATTGACTAAGAGGGGTTGAGAATCCCATTGTGAGGGTACATGATATGCATTGGATCGGGCTGCACGCCGCAGCAGTGTATATATATATATATTTATACGGATCGGGCTGCACGCCGCAGCAGTATATTATTGGATCGGGCTGCACACCGCAGTAGTATA
>NC_031992.1:3509166-3512753 GCF_001879085.1 Nicotiana attenuata
TATATATATATATATATATGGATAGGGCTGCACGCCGCAGCAGTATACTATGTGGATCGGGCTGATCGCCGCAGCGGTATAATTATGATTACGGTTATCGTGAGGAGTAAATGAGTAGAGAAATGGCTTAAAGGATTTTTACTTGACTTCTTCATTCAGTTGCTGTTTAAATATTCTTACTGCTTTGATATAGAACTGCTTAGTGCTTTTACGAGATTTCCTTCCGTCACTCACTATTTATTGCTACTACTCACTGAGTCGGAGTACTCACTTTACTCCCTGCACCATGTGTGCAGATACAGGTATTCCGGAGGCGTAGATTGAGCGATTGCTGCTATTCAGATCTCACCGGAGTCATCGAGGTAGCTGCATCGCGTTCGCAGACCCGATTTCTCCCTCTATCCTCTTTACTTTCAGCATCTTTAGACTATCCTTTTGTTTAGGCTGTTCCTCAGACTTGTAATAGAGGCTCTTGACTCGTGACACCAGATCGGTGAGATTTGTAGTGATATTTCTTGTGTTCCGCATGTTTTATCTACTGTTACAGATTTATAATCATGTTAATTTGGTATTTAAACTCTGTTATTTGGTAATGAACTCTAATTGAGGGATTGAGAGTGTTGAATTGGTCGGGCTTGCCTAGCACTGTGTTAGGCGCCATCACGACCGGGTTGGGGTCATGACACCGTCACTAGTATTAGCCAACAGTTTGTTTCAAAATTTACATGACGAAGTGGATCTGTAAATATTAGGAGAAGGTATAATAGAAGATGAAGTTTCAACCACTAAAGATCAGAAATTTATTGCAAACGGGTAATAAAGCTAATTCCGCCGGTAGTATTAGCCAACTGATTTAGCTAAAAGGAATGTCCTAGTTAATATTTGGTATTGTAATTAGTATTTAATGAATGGTATAATAATTTTAGAAAAACTGTAAACATGGCGGGTAAATATGAAACTATGCACATTGTGAGCACGTGATTTTTGCCCTAAATGAATTATTCCCAAAAATTCAAACAAATGATTTTTCTTTCATTATTTTATAATTTTGTGAATTTTGTGTTATTTTCTGTTAATTATTTGCATTTTATTTGTGCATTTTTCATATGAAAATATAAAAAAATACGCTCGACATTTGCGTGCATTTAGGATCTAATTTCATAGTTTAGGATTATTTAGTGGTTAAGTTGTTTTTAGAACAAAATATAAAGAAAATAACAAAATTAGTCCACTTTTGCATTTTTAATCGTTAATTGTTGAATTTGCCACGAAATAGATTTTGATCAATTTTAGGAATTAATTAGCTTAATTTTGGAGATAAATTAGGTTTCATTTTTATTTTTTGCATTTTTATAAAATCAGGAAAAATACAAAATGAAATACAAAAATAAAAAAATAATAATAAGGAGAAAATAATTAAAAGAGAGCTGCCTAGTGAAGGACCCGAATTAGGCCATTTTTATTAAACCTGCTCAGCCCAAAACCCCTTCAGACCCGTCTAGACCAGGCCCAAATCCCTTCCCAACCCAGTCCGGTTCAGAGACCACCCAAACGACCCCGTTTCATTGGTTTAAATCCCAGCCGTTGAGGTTGATTAAATCAACGGCTGGGAAGCTTGGGTGTTATTAATATAAAATGGTCGGATCCCACCCCCCACCCCCCGTCTCGTCTCCCTCATCACACCCACACCACGCCTGTAACGCCGCCTTACCCCGCCGTGCTCCGCCGCCGGAAATCGCCTCACGGCGGCGGTCGGCGTCCTTTCCCACCCAAAATTACCCCCTGGATTCCCCTCGTCCTCCTCTATCCAAATCCACCATCCGTTTCTCTCAAACACACCCAGAATCCGTCGAATATCGGATCAAAGTTTTCCGGCCATAACCCCACCTCTCCCAAACCAGTCCAAAATGACACCATAGGACCGCCTTGACATCCTCTATCAAACCCCCAAAGCCCCGTCCCTCAAATCTGACTGGAATACTTCGAATCTTAAATCGAAGTTTTCCGGCGAAACCCTAGTTCTTCCAAACTCTACCAAATCGACATCTCAGGGCCTCCTCAACCTCCTCGTGAAGAATCCACGGTCTATAACACTCTAATTTCATTGGGGATCGCCCAATTTATTTTCTGAATTTGTCCGGTGAGTTTCCCTGGGTTCTTGGTATTTCTTTTGATTAATTAGATGTTTTGATTATTGTTTAGGTCTTAGTTTAATTATTGTTTTCGATTATTAGTTTTTAATTTAGTGAACATCCCTTCAATTCTTTGATTTAGTATAAATAATGATGATTTCTGTTGCTAGCTTAAATGTTCATGGTTAAATCTGTAGTTTAGTCTAATGGTGTTCATTAATGTTTTTTTTTAGTTTAGTTTAGTGTAATTGTTCTCATTTCATTTAGTTTGCTTCATGTTAATTAGGCTAGTTGTTTGGACATAGGTGATTAGCTCTTAGTTTTGTAGATTGATTAACCATGGTCAGTTAGAAGGGTTAGAATAGTCAGCATGTTTAACAATTTCAGGGATAAAAAAGGGGTTGAGGCTTAGTTAGGCTAGTCAGTAATTTCAGGCTGAATTCAGGGGTATTTTGGTACTTAAAAATGCATAAGAATATTGTAGTTAAAACTAGAAGTCTCTAGAATCTTCTAGAATAGGACTTTAGTCCCAATTTTAGAAATTCAGGGTAATAACTTGAGACACAAGTTAGTAAATAAAGGACTGAATAAGTAAAACACTGAAAATAAAATAGGGACTGAAATGAAAACAGAAATTTGGAGGGCTGCCCTCACCTTTGCCTATAAAAGGCATGACCATTGCCTTGAATAAAAAAAAAGTTTTTTCAGCTCACAAATTCCCCCAAAAACCCTTACCACAAATCTGAGCCACATTTTCGAAATTCAAAGGAATAGAACTTCAAATCTTCTTCCAACTCTTAATTTCTATAGAAAAATCAAAAAAAAAAAAAAAGCAAACAAGTCCAGTAGAAACCAAAATATAGCAAAAAACTCGGAAAAAAATACTATTCCTTTGAATTTCGATTCAGTTTCGAGTTTCAATAGGTGATTTGGATCCTCTAGCTTAATTTCAATTTGCTGGAGCTTCTTCTGAGATCTATTGGTCCAGTTTTGGGTCTATTCGAGTTCAGTTGAGGCTAGTGTGGGTATTTGCTGTTGCTGTTGGTTTTACAACTTTCCGGGCTGTGTTTAAGTGTGCTTCTGGGTGGAAATTGATATTTGTTGCTGATTTGGTTCTAATTTACTGCTGCTGTTACGCTTTTGTTGCTGATTTCTCCTCATTCTCATTGTATTTTCATATCCAGGTACACACTTGAACTCAAAATTGATGTAGCTTCGAGCTTGAGCACGAAATGAAAGCATTCAACTGTTTGTTTGCTAGAAGATGCATTCATAATTAAGTAGATATTAGTGATATGTACTGTGTAATGAAGTTTACTTAGACCTATATTCAAATGAAACTCAGATTGTGTAATTTGTACCTAATAGGACTTGTTTGGTACTATTAATTTGTGGTCTATCTAGCTATAGTACTTTGTATAATTCAGTACTGGTTTCAGTTTAGCACTTAGGTTA
>NC_031992.1:3512926-3517217 GCF_001879085.1 Nicotiana attenuata
GATTTTGATTGAAGTAAAACTGACGTGTTCTATGAATATCTATAGAATTAAGTAATCTGAACTTTAATCTGTAATTCAAATGATCGACATCTTGTTAGTTTGAGTAATTGCATACTGTTTTCCTTTGTCATAATTGTTGACAGCACTTGGATCGATTTATATTAATACCAGCAGCCATTTGGGCCTCAAGATGTCTGATACGCGGGCCAGGTCCAGTGCTAATTTCCTTCACGTTTGGACTTGGGCCAAGGCCTTGCCTGGCAGTTTGTTAATATAGCATAGGTGCATTTCTCCTTTGTTGGGCTCGTCTCGGAGCCCAATGGGTGGCTTTGATACAGAATTATCATTTGGTTTATTTCAGTTCAATAACAAATATTCAGGATTTTTCTTGTGCTGTTAGAGACAAATAAAAATAGAAAATTATAGTTGCTTTAGGTTAGCCCTTTAATGAATAAAAATGAGACGAGCCTCGCTGAACAAAATAAATAAATTGCGGGGCCCTCGATAAATGCTTATACTAAAAATACTTAGACTTCGAGATAGGCCGTTTAGCGAATTTCACGGCCTTCCCCAAAGATAATAACGCGATAGTCTCTTTAGGCACGCAATTTAAATAATTTTACCTTCCTAAATACGGGTGCACATTTATGTGACCCAAATCCAAATCCCAACGAAGTCGAAATGTATCAAAAATCGCGGGTGCATTTATGTGATGCGGTTCGAGACGTGTTTTCACGACGTTGCAATTCTCTTAAAATTATAATAATAAAAGCGGTTCAAAGTTAAAAAGCACATAGGTTAAAACATGTACTAAAATTAAACAAATAAGCCAAATATGACAGTTGAGCGACCGTGCTNCGTGATGATATCGTTAGGTTGAGAATATATGCCTGGAGGGCACTCGGATTCTGAGTTGTGGACTGTGGATGAGTACTCCGGATTGGGATGGTTGTCCTTGTGTGTTATGAGAAGAGGGAAATTAGTATGGACCTTTGAAAGGTTATTGGCGTAGTTTGATGTGATCAGGACCGACTCGAGGTCGGTGGATGGATGTAAATGTGAATTCGGGCCCTATGTCAGGCCAGTTGTGTTCACTTCAGTAATGCGCCCATTATGGAGTAGTCAGGGCGTTATTTCGTTGTCAGATATTCCATGTAGTGATGCATTGCGCCGTGAGAGTTGCGAGACAGCTTGAGGAATTGCTTATGTGTTGAGGATCCGTGCAGAAATGATGTATTGTGAGCAAGATGGCCCTGAAGATTCAGTTTGTATATCGCACCCCAGTTGTGCTTGAGTTTTGTAGCTTATGACGCTCTATGTTCCCTCGGGGATGTTATTGTGCCCTTAGCACGCTTATGACCGATAGTCGGTATGTTGTTGTAGTGAGCAAATTTAGCTCGATGTGGAATCTCCCTATGCGAGATCTAGGTTATGTGGATCGGGTTGCGCGCCGCAACAGTGTGATGTTGAGTATGGTTTCCTATATGCTATTTTTGTATGTCCTGCTTCCTATTTTCTAAGGAAAGTCCGTATCAGTGCGGGAGTTAGGTAATTCCTCCCAGAGTTCGTTTTCCTTATGCATCGCGTTCGAATTGGTGACCTATTGGCACATGGTAACATCATATGAGATTTTAATAATGTCTGGGGTGGCTTATTGCCTGAGCAGTTGTATCAGATGAGACGAGATCCCTTGATCTAGGATTATGTGCAATCCAGTCGTATGAGGTATGTTATGGAGATAAGACCATTATCGGGTTCAGAATGAGGTGAAGGCTTTTGTCAGGAGTATATACCTAATGGATCGATGATTCGGCAGCTGATTATGAATTTCCGCACATCTCTTCCGTCGTGGAGGTATTATAAAGGTTGGGATAAGACCTGTGTATGTCATGGGGTGCAATTGAAGCGTCAGATTAGTGGGATTTGGACTAAGTTGGTCAGATAAAGGTTATTGTGGTCCGGTAAGTAAAGTGATGCTAGGTATGAATTCAGCAAGATTATGCAGCTGCATTGGGTACAGCGTGTGGTGATTAATATGGTGATCCTATGTTGGAAACAGGCTCGGCAGAGAATTTCGGATGCTGGAATTGGGCTTTAAGGCGTATCTGCTTGAATAAAAGAGAATGTCTTCAGAATTGATCGAGCTAATGTGCTCAACTGAGTTGTGGTAGCACGGGAAGGTGCATGGGAAGTTAACCAGTGATTTCAGACTACTTCAGTTTAGTTCTCAGCACGTTCGAGGACGAACGTATGTTTAAGTGGGAGAGAATGTAACGACCCGACCGGTCATTTTGAGTTCTAGCACTCTGTTCAGCAGCCTGAGGCCATGAGCAGCTTCGTTGCAGGTGTTATGGCTAGTACGCGTGGTCGGAATTAAGTTCCGGGAAGTTCAAAGTTGATTTGGAAAGAGAATTCTCATTTCAGAAGCTTAAAGTTGAAAGAATGAACTAAGATTGGATTTTTTTTTAAGTAAACGATCTCGGAATCAGGATCTGAAGGTTCCAGCAGGTTCGTATGATGATTTCGGACTTGGGCGTATGCCCGGATCGGGTTTTGGATAACCCGGGAGCGTTTTGGCGCCTATTGTGGAAGTTAGCATTTTAGAAGAAATTTCATAAGTTTGGCTTGAAGTGCATTTTAGTGTTATCGATGTCCGTTTGGGATTCCGAGACTGTAAATAGCTCCGTATGGTGATTCTGTAGTTGGGAGCGCGATCGGAAGTGAATTCGGAGGTCCGTGGGTCATTTTGGAGCCATTTGGCTAAAGATAGAAATTTGAAGGTTTTCGAGAAGTTTGACCTGAAGTGGACTTTTTGATATCGGGGTCGGAATCCGATTCCGAAAGTTGGAGTAGGACCGTAATGTCAAATATGACTTGTGCGCAAAATTTGAGGTCAATCGGACGTGATTTGATAGGTTTAAACATCGGAAGTAGAAGTTTGAAAGTTTTAAGTTCATAAAGCTCGAATCGGGGTGTAATTCATGGTTTTAGCGTTGTTTGATGTGATTTGAGGCCTCGAGCAAGTCCGTAACGTGTTTTGGGACTGGTTGATATGTTTGGTTGGGGTCACGGGGGCCCCGGGTGGATTCCGGGAGGTTTACGGATCAAAAAGGAGTTTTTGGAGGTGCTGAAGCATCTGCTTCTATCATAACCGCACCTGCGGTTGGTTGGCCGCAGGTGCGAGACCGCATAACCGGTCGATTTTTCGCAGAAGCGGCTAAGGCCGCAGATGCGGCCCTAAATCCGCAAAAGCAGAACCGCAGAAGCGTAGGGCCTGTCGCAGATGCGGCCCGATATCCACAAAAGCGGAACCGCAGAAGCGGTGGGTCTATCCGAAAAAGCGGCCCAGACCGCAGAAGCGGTCTTCCTTCCGCAGAAGCGGTGGCCGCAGGTGCGGCCCAAGACCGCATATGCGGAAATCACAGAAGGCAGTGGCCTTCATTTATTCGGGCCCAATGCCATTTTTGCTCATTTTTCACTCGTTTCTCGGGCGATTTTGGGAGCTTTTGAGAGAAGACTTCCCCCTAGCATCTTGAGTTGTGGATCGTTCGGCTCTAAATTGGAAGTTTGAGCGCGTTCTTGAATCGGAATGTAGGCTTCGGAGCGAGGTGAGTCTCCTTTCTAATCTTGTAAGAGAGAATTGTCCCCTTAGGTGAGTTAATTGGTTATGTGCTCCTATTTGTGGGGGCTACGTACGCACGGGGTGACGAGAGTCCGTGCGTAGCTACTATTATGCTATTGTCCGGGTAGCTAGGACCCAAAAGCATGTTATACTTGGATTATTTGTAAGCCCTATGGTAGCTTGAATTGCTTAAATCACATGAAATTTATAAATGAATTTCTAAAGGGGTTAGACTGTACTTTTTAAAATTTGTTAAAGGAGAATTTGATATATTTTGATAAATATTCCCTGATAAGTTCTTACTTGATTGATTGAGCATGTATCTCTCTGTGTACCTGCGTCGCATGTATGATTCGCGAGCAGGGTATGTGTTTATTTTATGTTGACCGCGTCGCTGATTATTTCGCGAGCGGGGTAATAGATGCATCTATAGGCGCGTCGTCGACCCTCGGCAAGTGCACATTTCTTTTCTATTGGACCGGGCCGTCGCCTCGGCATGATTTGCGCATGATACTTTTATATATATTGATGCACGTGAAATTTTAAATGATGATATTGCCCTTCATGGCTTGATGTAAATGGATAAGATAAAGAAAGGTAAACCTTGAAAATCCTTTATTATTTGTTGAAGGTGTATTGCTTGTTTTCCAGCTTTGTGAGTTAGTACTG
>NC_031992.1:3517735-3564441 GCF_001879085.1 Nicotiana attenuata
ATATATATATATATATATAAAACCAGTAGGGCCCTGACCTTCCTCGTCACTACTCGACCGAGGTTAGGCTTGACACTTACTGGGTATCGCTGTGGTGTACTCATGCCCTTTCTTGCACATGTTTTCATGTGCAAATCCAGGTTCTTCTATTCAGCCGTTTTATCAGCGAGGCGGGCGATATCAGAAACTTCAAGGTATATCTGCCGCGCCCGCAGATTCAGAAGTCCCTCTCTATTCTTCCCTTAGCTTTAGACTTCCTGTATTTACTTTTGCTTAGAAAATCTAGAGTTAGAACACTGTGTAGTTTCTATAGCTTGTGATTTCATGAGATTCCAGGTTTTGGGAGTTTTGTTTTAGTTTTGAGAGTGTGTATTGTATACCACGAGTGGCATTTCAAACTCTTTTATTATGCTTTAAATCGCAACTTGCCAGTTTCGCATTTTATTTCCTTTTTCCGCAATTTGTTAGGCTTATCTAGTCGTAGAGACTAGGTGCCGTCACGACAGTTCACGGAGGGAGAACTTGGGTCGTGACACCTAACCCCTCATTTTCACCCCTAATTTCCACTAATTAATTAATAAAACAACGGGAAACACCATAGATAGGATTACTAGAGCTCAAGCAACTTACTTCACTGAAAACCCCTTGAATCTCCCTTCAAAAGCTCCAAAACCGTCTTGAAAATGGTGGAAATGAACCAAAATTCACGAAGTGTGCTATTTATACTTTCTACCAAGGTCTTGCGCACCTGCGGTCATTTCCTCGCACCTGCGGAAAACACTTAAATCCTCAAAGTCGCACATGCGCCCCAGCTTCCATACCTGCGGGCGCGCACCTGCGCACATCCTTCCGCTTCTGCGGAACTGGCCACTCTCTCTTCTTCCGCATCTGCGCCCCAGGTCTCGCACCTGCGGGCTCGCAGATGCGACCAATCTTTCGCTTCTACAGACCCAGCCCTGGCCTTCCATTTCCGCATCTGCGGCTAACCAAATGCACCTGCGACCTCGACCCTGTGGTTCCCACTCCGCAGGTGCGGAAACACCAGCAGGAGTAGCTTCAGCTGCATTCTCCAAATTCCAAAGTCTCCGTTAGCCATCCGAAAATATACCGAGCTCCTCGGGACCTCAACCAAATATACCAACAAGTCATATATCAACATACGAACTTAGTCGAACCTTCAAATCACTCAAAACAACATCAAAACACCAAATTACACTCGGATTCAAGCCTAAGAACTCCTAAACTTCCAAATACCGCAAACTAGGGGTGTACATAGGTCGGGTTGGTTTGGATTTTACAATTACCAAACCAAACCAATTATGTCGGGTTATTAAATCTAAAGACCAAACCAAACCAATAAAACTCGGGTTTTTCAATCTCGGGTTTTCTCGGGTTTTCGGTTATTCGGGTTTTTTCGGGGTTTTTTCCGGTAAAATCTTCGTAGAACAAAACATATAACTTGTGCTCAAAATATTTTCTTTAATCCTAGTAAGATACAACAATATAAAGTACTTTCTAAGAAAATAATACAAAATATGAGATGTGTCATGTCATTATCCTAAAATATTCAATAATAAAGACAATAAAATTATGTAATATAATTATTGTTAATTAAAAAGTCATAATAAAAATAAACATAATCTAAAAGTACTAAGTCATGCTAAAATAAGTAGACTAATAAGGGAGCATTAAATACATGACTAAACGCTAAAGAAAAAATAAAAATAGGTCATGCATTTTTATCTAAATTATTGCAAACAAAAAATAGATATTCAATACATTCCCGTTAGTAGTATTGAGTTCAATGTCTTTTGTTAGCATTAGTATTGATTTGATTTTGGTTTGGGCTTTTGTTAGTATTATTGAAGAGAATTTTTCATAAAGCACCATCTTTTAGGTCTAATTAGCCATTTATAGATACCATTTGCTATATTACGTGTTATAGATACCTTTTATGTTTTTATACAATGTATTTCATGTATTTATGCTGTTGTATTCATTAATTCAACCAAAAAATAGGCGTAAAAAGTGGAATTCCGGCTAAGTTTGACATGTATTTAGCTGTATTCAAGCGGCATTAACGTTAAATACAGTAATGTATCTGCGCAAAATCTGGAAGGTTAAACTGGTTAAAAACGGAAGGAAATCAAATCACATGATATTCTCCTAATTTAACTCAACGAACTAAAATGATCCCTCATTAATCTGTATTTGAAAGATACATAATAAATATTATAGCTGAATAAAGAGAAATATATATGAATAATACAGTTGAGTAAAACTATATACAGTTGTATACAACAAAATACAACTTAATTCATCTGAATAAAACACTTGAATACAACAAAATACAACTGAATACAGCTGAATAAAACTCTTGAATGCAACAAAATACAACTAACTTCTGCTAAATAAAATAGTTGAATATAACTAACTACAACTGAATACAGTTGTATAAAACACTTGAATACAACTAACTAGTGCTGAATAAAATAGTTAAATACAACTGATTAAAACTGAATACAAGAGAATATGCATAACTTTTTAATACATCTAAAATATATAAATGAATGCTCGCAAAATCTGGTTATGAGCTCGAACCAACCTCAGACTCGATCGAATTCCATAGCTTAAAAATAAAAATTTAGATGAAGAAGACAGAAATGTTTTTGTTTTGTATTTTTTCATTTTTTCAAGAATTGGAACTAAGATTCAAAAATCGAAAATCAGCCGAGGAATTCCCGGTGAGTTTCTGGCGGAGCGAGGGGGGTTGAAGAAGATGGTTGGAGCGGCGGAGGCTGGTGGTCGTTGCCAGATTTTGGGAGTAGGCGTCTGGCGGCGGCTGCCTTAAGGATTAGGGGAGAAAGAGTAAAGTGTATGCAAAAAGAGAGAGAACGTGGTTAGTCAATTCTACGATGATTATGTGAGAGAAAAGACTAAAAAGGAGAGAGAAAAATATTATTTAGCATATATGGTGCCTTAAATGTAGGATGTAACTATAATTAGATATTTGGCTATAAAGTATAAAAGGTATCTATNGTATCTTACACATTAATTATAAATTGAAATAATAATTCTATATTTAGTACAAGCTTTGTATCTGACCTTATTTGCGAACAATATACATTACTATAGATGTCATATATATTACTATATATATTTTTAATTAAATTTTGTGTATAATTTATTCTTTTTTAAACAAAAAATGTTCTCCTTTTGAGAATATATTGGACGTACACAAAAGTGGGATGCAATTTTCATTAAGCAGACAAATATATTATATCTATAGGTAACTTTACTTAAATTTTTGTATAATTCGGCTATGGTAAGTATCCTTTTTTGAGAAAGAATCAATTAAGATTTCTTTTTTGTATCTTACACATTAATTATAAGTTGAAATAATAATTCTATATTTAGTACAAGCTTTGTATCTGACCTTATTTGCGAACAATATAGATTAATATAAGTATCTTTAATTAAATTTTGTGTATAATTCAGTTACGGTAGTTATTCTTTTTTAAGAAAGAAATAATTAAATAAACATTTTTATTTATGGGTTTTGGCATCTTTAATTAAATTTTGTGTATAATTCAGTTATGGTAGGTATACTTTTTTGAGAAAGAATCAACTAAAATTTCGTTTTGTGTCTTACACATTAATTTTAAGTTGAAATAATAATTCTATATTTAGTACAAGCTTTGTATCTGACTTTATTTGCGAACAATATACATTATTATATGTATCTTTAATCAAATTTTGTGTATAATTCAGTTATGGTAAGTATTCTTTTTTAAGAATGAAATAATTAAATAAACATTTTGTATCTTACATTTATATTATATTAAAGAAAATGCTATTAAAAACGAACAAGAGGACAAAGGAAAAAGACAAGAAAAATTAAGGTTTGGTGGTTAACAAATTTTAATTAACCACAAAAAAAACGTTGAAAATTAAAAGATGTCAAAAGCTAAAAAATGAAAGATTCGTAATGACAAAAAGAAAAAGAAAGATTCGAATTTCTTCAGATCTCACACGTACAAATTAATGTACACATGCCTTTTTTAAATATTAGGATTTTATATACTTAAAAATTTATTTATTATGATAGTCTTTCCTTAGAAATCTTTATTTAAGCAACTTTTCTTTAGAGTTGACTTCTCTATATTGCTTAGGGTTTAGATTTCTGCAAAGTATGGTTCCAAACTATAACTATATCAATGAAATATCGATTTCAAAATGAGTTGGAATTTGAAGATTCCTGTTGTTAGATCATGGCACATTCCAGAGCGCGAAAAACCAGAAAATTATAATTCAATTGAATTAATTATTCAAGATGAAAAGGTGCATACTTTTCTACATATTATTTTTTTTGAGTTGTGAAAAGCTGAATCGACAAAAAATAAAAAAGAAGATTTGGTTAACAATGAGACTGAAGATTTTATATGCTTCCTTTTTTTTGTTCCTTTTTACAGGGGCATGTTACGGATTTCTACATCTCTGACTTCCAATCTAGATAAAGGCCGTTGGTGAAAACGGGATGTGGTGCAAGAGTAACCCCTTATGTTGACGAATCGGTCATTGTGGGCATCAATCCATCAAATAGGGACATGTCCCCAGAATTTGTCATGTGGCTCGCTGCGAGAAATCTATCCAGCAATGACAGAATAATGCGATTGAAAGAAGGGTATGTGTAGACAATAAATTGCGTCGAGAAAATAAAATCAAGACCGAAAAATATTGCATCAATCGTAGTATTTTATCTCGAATATTTGAGTATTACATTCTCTATGAATCCTCTGATTCTTCTTTCCAATAGTAAATTAACTCAAGGGCCTTTGAGCTTGATCTTGAATCTATGTTTGTTGCCACGAACGATGATCTTGTTCTTGAGCTTGAGCTTGATTGCTTGGACTTGAACTTGATTTGGTCTTCGTTCTTGAGCTTGAACTTGACTTGTTCTTCGTTCTTGAGCTTGAACTTGATTGCTTGAAGCTTGAAACTTGTTGAGGAATTTGCAGCGTTTGATACACGAGCTCTTTCTTGCTTCTTGTTATAACTTCTGGTGTCTTTTCTGAGTTATGAAGACCCCTATTTATAGTTGTGGAAGGGAAGAGTTGTGATAAGAACAAACTCTTTCCGACCAATCAAATTGAAGTGTGACATGGCCGCATTTGATTGACCAGAACATGTCACTTGCACACGTGGCGCGATTTCATTGGCTTTAGTGTGATTGGGCATGCCTTGTCATTTTGACACGTGGCATGATCATATTGGCTCTTCCGCTTGACTTGGCGCGCCACGTCATTTGACACGTGGCACCAAACTGGGCCTCTAGAAAGATGTCATCTTGGGCTTAATGAAGTGGGCTCATCACTTTAGCCCAATTAAGTGGGCTAGCCCAATAAATTAAGACTTATTTAATCCATATATATTGAATTTATATAAGAGAATTTTTCATAAAGCACCATCTTTTAGGTCTAATTAGCCATTTATAGATACCCTTTGCTATATTACGTGTTATAGATACCTTTCATGTTTTTATACAATGTATTTCATGTATTTAAACTGTTGTATTCATTAATACAACCAAAAAAATAGGCGTAAAAAGTGGAATTCCAGCTTGACATGTATTTAGTTGTATTCAAGCGGCAGTAACGTATCTGCGCAAAATCTGGAAGGTTAAACTGGTTAAAAACGGAAGGAAATCAAATCACATGATATTCTCCTAATTTAACTCAACGAACTAAAACGATCCCTCATTAATCTGTATTTGAAAGATACATAATAAAGATTATAGCTGAATAAAGAGAAATACATATGAATAATGCAGTTGAGTAGAACTGTATACAGTTGAATACAACAAAATACAACTTAATTCATCTGAATAAAACACTTGAATACAATAAAATACAACTGAATACAGCTGAATAAAACTCTTGAATGCAACAAAATACAACTAACTTCTGCTGAATAAAATAGTTGAATATAACTAACTACAACTGAATACAGTTGTATAAAACACTTGAATACAACTAACTAGTGCTGAATAAAATAGTTAAATACAACTGATTAAAACTGAATACAAGAGAATACGCATAACTTTTTAATACGTCTAAAATATATAAATGAATGCTCGCAAAATCTGGTTATGAGCTCGAACCAACCTCAGACTCGATCGAATTCCATAGCTTAAAAATAAAAATTTAGATGAAAGACAGAAATGTTTTTTGTTTTGTATTTTTTCATTTTTTCAAGAATTGGAACTAAGATTCAAAAATCGAAAATCAGCCGAGGAATTCCCGGTGAGTTTCTGGCAGAGACGAGGGGGGTTGAAGAAGATGGGTGGAGCGGCGGAGGTTGGTGGTCGTTGCCGGATTTTGGGAGTAGGCGTCTGGCGGCGACTGCCTTAAGGATTAGGGGAGAAAGAGTAAAGTGTATGCAAAAAGAGAGAGAACGTGGTTAGTCAATTTTACGGTGATTATGTGAGATAAAAGACTAAAAAGGAGAGAGAAAAATATTATTTAGCATATATGGTGCCTTAAATCTAGGATGTAACTATAATTAGATATTTGGCTATAAAGTATAAAAGGTATCTATAGGATGTAATATTTTAAAATGGTATTTATTTAAAATAAATAGGGTACTAAGGTTTTCTATAGGGTGTAAAGATTCCTTTATATAATTAATTCAATTATATTAGCCCATAGTATTTATTTGGACCAATATTTTCTAGAATTTAAAATATAATCCAAATTATTTTATGGATTTAATTTTAATAAAATTTAAATGCCTACTGGAGTCTTAAAATATTTTTAAAGTTTGGTTGTAAAGATGGTATTAACACTAACATATTAAACTTTACGGTGTAGAATATTCTTTTTAATTATCCGCGCATCTCGCGGGTACTAATACTAATATTAATAAAGACGAAAAATTGAGAAAATTGAGAGGGATAAGGTTTACCAAAATTCAAGCCTAAAATTAAGGGACCGGTATTCCCTCAAGTTGCTATTTTCTGATTTTTTTTACTATGAAGAATACTCTCTGGTCAATATCAATTGTCATTTTTTTTTTCTATACGTCCCTTAGAAAACTATCAGTAAGAAGGATTTTTTGATTGTTGTACCCTTATTTACTCTTCACATTTAGGTTTTCTATGCTCTTAAATTATAATCAATATTTTTTACTTTGAAAAATAATTAATACTAAGGATAAAACAAAAATAATAATTACATCTTAATTTTTTTAAATGACAAATATTTTAGACATGTTATTTTTAGCAGTCACATTAACTAAAATGGACCGAAGGGAGTAATTATTTGAAAGTGTTAATAGATGATAATTACTAACCCAAGGGGCTAACCCAAAAAGAGGCTATATTCGCACGACAGTTTAAAAAGAGGCTAAATTTGCACACCAGCCCATAAAGTGGCCATACCGTCCGAAAAATCCAACTATATAATCAGAGGTTAAATTTACTCATGGCTGTCGTTCCGGTTTTCTTTCGTGGTTTTAAATCTCGCAGACTGGGCTGTTTAGAGTTTCTTCGTTTTGTTTCAAAGGAAGATTGCTGTGTCGCTAATGGCTTTCCGTCTCGTAGGATAAGTTGGTTTTAGCCTAACTTTTGGTTTATCCTAAGGCTTGTTTGATCTCTGTCTCAATTTTTGGGGGATTTTTAAAAATTTTGGTTTGGGTAGAAGACAAATGGCTGCTGGTGCTGGTAGAGCTTTGCTTGGAGCACCAACAACACAAATCAGGTATAAAAGTTTTTATTTTGATGGCAGAATTTTACCCCCATTTTTTTACGAAGAGGTCAAGCGAGCTCTGCTGCTTAGGGTTTGTGTGTTTTGTTTCAACGGAGGTTGCTCTGCACTATGGATTTCCACCTCGGAGGGTGGGTTGGTTAATTTTTTATTTATCCGACGAGTGATCGATTTTTGTCTCATGTTTGTTTTTTGTTTTCTTGTGGTTTGGGTAGAAAACAATTGGCTGCTGGTAGGGTTTTGCTCGGAGCACCAAGAACACAAATGAGGTACGTGGCCGGCGACCGTAGATATATTGTTATTGAAGTTTCGCGTCTCCTTGATTCCGAATTAGGGGTTACTGCCAGCAATTTTCTTCCAGCCAGGGAGACCATTTTCATCCTGAGGGTAAATTTTTCAACATCCTGTCTTAGTTTCGCTTCAAATTTCAAATCTCACACTCTCATGTCATGTCTCTGGTCCTTGCATGCAGTTCAAGCTTTCTATAACGGGATAATCTTCGGTGGGCTTCCCTACTTGTTCTGGTATGTAGCTTGACCTTGGATGGATTTTGTTTTAAATGATTAAAAAAACGTGAAAATTTTGTCTTCCCAGATGGGCTTATTATTTTGCAGAAACTTTGTCTTCTGAAACACTTATTTCTTAAAAAATTTGCAGGGCACATTGGCAAATGTGGAAAATTGATCAGTAAGTTATTCCCGAAAGTTAATAATTATTGTTCACAAAACAGAAAACAAAACACATACTAAGTGTATTGAAGGAACTCTGTGAAATTTGAAATAGATTCTGCCTCTTCTACAACTCCATTCCGCACAAAAAAATAAGGGCGAAATACATAAATGGCCCCTCCAAGCTGTCCACAACGGTTATTTGAACACCTCAACAGACCTATTTATCAAGTAGAAACTTCAAGTGTCTATTAAGTAAATCAAATAGACACCCCGGTACAGCATACCAGATGCGTGAGTTACACTTGCCAAATGAGCCAATCAATGAACGACACGTGTAATTTGTAATTAAAACTTAACACAAATTAACCAAAAAAAAATAAAATAAATTTAAAGAAGAAAAAACCCTTCTCCAGCGTCCCTTTCTCCCCCCACTCTCCCCCCCTCCCCCCCATCCCTCCAACAGAAGACCCCTTCCAACCAATCCCCTTCTGTCTCGTTGCCTCTCACGAGAAAGGCTGATGACCCTGAGTCCATGACAAAAACTTGGAAACCACAGTAAAAGAAAGAGATGACCGGAGTCGACGGTGGTTGGAACATATTCCGGTGATCTTTTTCTTATTTATTTTCTCCTCCATAGCCCCCCTCCCCCACAAAACACTCTGTTACAACTTATCAGACCCAATAATGGTGAAAACTTATTTCTGCGTTTCAATTGCTTTGTTTAATGCTGGATTTATGAGATTCGACTATTTTCTTTTGTGGCTCTAGTTGCTTCAATGAGGAAACCCAATCTTTTTTCCTGTTTGGGTTTTCCTATTTTGATGGTTTCGGAGGCCCCATTACTCTCAAGCTGAGAACTTTTCAGTATTTCATCAGCGTGGGAACTTCAGCTTCACCATGGTGGATTTCAAAGAAATGTTTAGCTACAGAGCTAATGTCTAATTTTGCTTCTGTAATATCTTGTCAGAACTATTTTTTGAAACTTTACAACAAAAATGGTTTTTGTTGATCTTCAGGTGGTGTTGTCATCGGCAGATAGTGTTGAAACTAGGTGGCCAATAGTGTTTATGGATGATTGAATGAGAAGCTGAGGCGGTGAAAATGGCAGAATAAGTTGAGATGATTTGCAGATGGGTTTGTTTGGGCAGAAGGTAAGATGAATTGGAGAAGAAAGAGCGAGGAAAAGTGGGCTCCACTAGTTAAATTAAAAAAAGAAAAAGAAATAAACATAATTTTGAAAGGCTTCACTTGCTCCAAGGCGAGTGTAGTACACCCATTTTGCCATGTCACTTTGAAGGGTTTAAGTGATACACTGAAAAATAACTTGAGGTGTCTACTTGATAAATAGATCTGTTGAGGTGTTCAAATGACCGTTGTGGACAACTTGGAGGGGTCATTTATGTATTTCGCCAAAAATAAAACATAGTTACATAGTTATACATGATTTCTATATTGAGTTTTGTATATGCCTTGAAAATATCTTGCATTTCTTTCTTTCCAGACTGTGTACCAAATGAAAAATGGGGTAGCATTCTGTCCCTTTTGTCTAGTCCAGGTATATGTCAACTTCTCAAAAGATCAGATGTCGTACCTGATGTTCATAAAATTCAAGAAAATCTGCCGCACTTAAGGATAAGCTTCTCTCAAGTGTAAATTTTTTGAATGTAACTTTCTGGTTTTATTGCTCCCTAAATCTAATATCGTTTCGTGCCTGGGATTCTAGTAGTTTTTGCCTGCTTTTAATGTCTGGTGAGTTGGTCTTGTTTTAATATGAACTTAGTATGTATCCTCCTTGTATTGAATTCACTTTGATCTTTGTCTCTAGGTCAAGTAACGAGGTTTTTACTGAGAGGTACATGGAGATTGATAAGAAGATGAAGGAGCTCAGCCAATGATTGGTTCGGCGCTTGGTGTAAGATACTAGTTTGGGATGTAGGCGTTTGTTGCTTGTTTTCATGCGCACGTGCTTGTGGTCATCACAATTCCAGAGATGCTTACTCTAATTTATATATCTATCCTATCACATCGTATATCCTACTTGTTGTATCGATAGAGATCTATTTCTTGTAGTCCCTTTTTAAGTTTAAACTTTAAAAGTTGCACCGATCAAAAGAACGTTTAAAATTTAAGTTGCTTTCCCAGTGTTTGAGCCGAGGGGAGGGTCTCCCAGAAGCAGCTTCTCTACCCTCATGGGTAGGGGTAAGGTTTGCGTACACCCACTAGTGGGATTATTACTGGGTTGTTGTTGTTGTTGCTTTCCCATTGTTTCTAAAAGCACAAAGAAGTGCAAGGGTCCTTGTGGCTTATAGTGAGAAGTGATATGAATGTTTTCTTGAAATTAAAATAACTAGTTAAAACTCTTTCATCGTTGATTGTGTGATGTCCTTTTTGAAAGTTATACTGTACGCTGTCACTAAAAAGTTAAAAACCCATACTGATATATTTGTTGCTTATCAGTGTGTTACTGCTATGAGATATTGCTGGCTAATGCTCGACAAAGTTAACTATCTACAGCCTGCTACAATATATCGTATCGTGACAAGCTTGCCTTTAATATCCTCAGACAGCTCAACTACACTACGAATATACACTTCCGCCAATGCTTACATACACATTTAAACCTTGCAAGAGATTCTGAAGGCAAACGATGTAATATTTTGACTTTTCAAAAGATTTGCATAGACGTTCCATACTAACACTTGTTTGATCTCAAACCCCTGAAAATACAACAAGAGGCACTTGGATGTTGTTAAAGCTGATATTTTCTTAATAGGTCAGCCCGGTGCTCTAAGCTCCCGTTATGTGTGGGGTCTAGGGAAGGGCCGGTATTATAAGGGTCTATTGTACGCAGCCTTATCCTGCATTTTTGCAAGAGGTTGTTCCCACCGCTCGAATCCGTGACCTCCTAGCCACGTGGCATCAACTTTACCAATTATGCCAAGGCTCCCCTTCTCGATCTCTATTTCCGTCAACTTAAGCAAAATAGGAGTCTTAGAAATCCTCTAATCATTTTGATTTGCTATTAGGTTTTTCTCATGGTCTGCCCCTTATCTGCTTGCTCTGTACTAGATAGCTTTTCTTCTTTGAGATCAAATTTTATCATCTCAAGTATATATATATGTCAGTTGCAAATTCAACAAAAATTTAGCAGTGACTGTATTATTTGGATATTTACACCTTTATATGCAACAATTTTGGTTCTTAATTTCTATCTATTTTTTTCTTAACAAACTCATTACATAATGAGTCGTCTCCAAATTTATAGTCCCATATGAAAACCAATAACAATACCAAATAATCTCGTACAAAAACCACAAGCATAGGGGATTAAACAGTTGAATTATTTTACTTTGTTTCCCGTTGAAGGGGGAAAAAAGGTACGCCAAAAGAAAGGAACTTCTTCAGAAACTTCTTATCATGTTTAATCATATTAAAGTATCAAACTTTACAGCAAAAAAAAAAAAAAAAAAAATACAATTACCATACGATACAGACGAATGAAATAGCATGAAAGATATAGTTAGACGTTGTTAAAAGTAGAGAAAATACATAAATTGCTCATCAAATTTGTTCGGAAAAATTATTTACACACTTTAACTTTACGGGCGACCTATGTCCCCCTTATTCTTGTTTGGGGTGAATTCAATACCCCATTGGTAACACTTAGTCAGTCTTGTGGTGGGATGTGTAGTACACGCGCGCCACGTGTCAATAACTGCTTTATTTATTTATTTCACTTATTTAATTATTTTGTTTTGAGGGACTGTTTTGTCCTTTCACCCCTATTATATGAGGGACTGTTTTGTCCTTTCACCCCTATTATATGAGGGACTGTTTTGTCCTTTCACCAAAAGCCAAATGCAGTTCTTCTTCTTCTCTCTTCCTCCCCTCTCCTCGTTCTCTCATATTCAACTTTCTTTTCCAATCCAAAGCTTTTTACACTGCTAAATTATTGATTTTCTCACAGGTTACAACCAATAAAATTTTTATCTACACTCAAAGAACAACTTTATTGAAAATCTAAAAAAACAAATCAAACCCATATGGGTTAGAATACGAATTTGACAAATTTGTTGTTCATGTTCTTTTCTATACGATTATACTCTTCTTCAAATCACTGGGAAAACAAATGAAAGAAGTCGTGAATGTAAGTTGTCCGTCAAAAAGGTCTTCTAACTCATGACTCCTAACTTTGATTTCCATATCAGAAAACACTAATTTCTGGAAGATACAGTAGTATCTTGCATGGGAAAAGGGAAATGGTGACAGGAAGAAGAAAAGGTAGAGAGAGAAAACAAAAAGAGAAAAAAATAAGAAAAGAAGAAGTAAAAGAAAAAGGGACACACAAAGTAAAAATATATGTCTATTTTTAATCCTTTTGGGAGGGGTTTAAAAAAAATAAAAAAAATAATTAAAAAAAATCCTTTCTCTCTTACACGTGAGTTTGGGAGAGTGAAACTACTGCCTTTGCCACGTCACCATTTAGGGTGGTCTTAAATTCACCTCAAACAAAAATAAGGGTGATATAGGTCGCCCGTAAAATTAAGGTGTGTAAATAATTTTTCCGGACAAATTTAATGGGTAATTTATGTATTTTCTCTTAAAAGTAATTCATACTATATACATAAAACTAGTATGCTACATTAAGGATTAAACAATACGTAGCATGATATCAAAAACAATAATTTCGCAAAAATGGGATGTAGAAAAATTCGCTTCTAAAGTTACAATTTGTCTGAAGTTGGGAAGTCACAGCATATGACTAAAGTGCATCCATTTTTGCTTGCACTTAAAACGTGCATCGGAAGTGCAACTCGTCCGCTGACAATTGCCCTATGAAGACTCGCTTTTACTATGGTAGGTTCCCTTAACCATGCCACTGCCTATGAGTCGCCCGCTCATTCTTCAACAAGTACACGGTCAGAGCCCTGGCTCCTCCCACTGCTTGGGAGCTTACGGTATCATCTTCTATTTCACTCTCCGATTGGGGTTCTTTTCACTCTTCCCTCACGGTACTACTTCGCTATCGGTCACCCAGGAGTATTTAGCTTTGCAAGGTGGTCCTTGCTGATTCACATGGGATTCCACGTGCCCCATGGTGCGTCTGAAGTGCATATGCAAAAAACTAGCTACATTTAATTATATGCGTTAAAATGACTGAAATATTCTGGAGTTATAAACACTTTTGATAGTTATTAAATGCGTAAACAAATCAATGCTTAAAAGCTTATCCACGTACCCTGGTACCAAAAAAAGTATTACCTAAGGACAAATAAGTCTACAAGTTGAGTAATTTTTAATCAAAGGTTTAGTGGGACTTGGATTATACATGAACACTTTGACTCATCAACCCTCACCTATTTTTGAGTTTCGACCCCCTTTTTACATAGTTGCTACTCCAATTTTTATGTATGTGCGATTTGACCACATGAGGTTTTAGTGAAGACGTATTTTGACCCAGAAGAATATTCCTAAAGCACACAAATTTGTGCTTCTCTTTTCCTTATTTAATTGCGTACTTTTATTTATCTCCTAATTTCAGATATAATATTAGTGTTTTAATAGTAAATATGGGGATGAATTTTATAGTTAGTTCCTTTCCTTCGATACAAGTAATAGGTTATAGATTATGCTAAGTGTTGAAATTTAGCACTTAACACAATAACAAGTAGCATGTTAAGTAATTATGTCTATATTATGTCGCTATTTGACACATTCAATTTATGTTCTATTTTGAGATAGACGTGTAAAACCATAATATATTACTTAGCTTTGTCAACGGTATAATTTAATGCAATACCAAACTTTTCTTTCACGTACAGGAAATAAAGACAAACGTCCAAATCATTGAAATAAGGTGTCAAAATCTGTATATTTAACATGTTTGGTCCAAAGCTAAGGTTTCATTTCAATTCAACAGTCAATAGTATTAGGCATTCCTACTTCTAAACTTAAAATTGGAAGTCGCATTTGCCAGCCTAGTTTGTGTGGGGACACCAATAGGCTCCTCTCTTTTTCAAAGATGTACACATCGAAAGAAATAACTCATATCCTCGTCAAATCAATAAATACAAGATATATTTTTTACAACGACACACACACATATATGATCATTATATTGAACATTCATTCTTAAGATAAAAGAGTAATTTTTTTCTCTCTCTCCCCCAAGAACACATCCGCATGGAATCCTCTTTGATCAAACCTCCGCTCCCCCCAGAGCCACCAGATAATGAAGTAGAAATGGAGGTGGAAACACCACAACACTCCTACAAGGAAATGCTCCAAGACAAACAAACGGGTAGCCAAACAATCTACTACAATATGGAAAACCATCCAGAACAGGCTAAAGGGAAACATATTGAAGGCTCCATCCCACTCTCAACTGAAGAGAAGGAACACATATATGCCCCATGGAGATACTCAGTAATCATCAAAATTTTCAAAAAAAAAAGATGCCTTACCATATGCTCCGATCTAAACTAATTGACCTATAGAAACCATCTGAAACGTTAATCTTGATTGACCTAGGATGGGATTTCTTCATAGCGAAATTTAGCTTAGAGGAAAGCATGGTTAATGCACTACATCTAGGGCCATGGTTTATCTCGGTACATCTCCTATCCGTTCGAAAATGGGAACCAAAGTTTGTGCCTCAGGAAGCCACTCTCACCTCTACTGCAATTCGGATACGGCTATCCCAACTCCCAACTGAGTTCTACGATAAAGTAATCTTGGAAAAAGTTAGAAGGAAACTAGGTAAGCTCCTAAAGATTGACCAATGCACATCCTCTACCCTAAGGGGGAGATATGCTCGCATTTGTATTCAAGTGCCTCTGGAAACGCCGGTGGAAACATCAGTAATCATAGGGGATCACAAACAATCAGTGATCTATGAAGGTGAATGAACGCTATATACCAGCTGCGGTAGGATAGGACACACTGCCCTAAGGTGCAGTTACAAAACACACCCCTCACCAAGCAATGGAACACAAGAAGAAACATACCGCACATAGCCATCACCAGAGGATAGTGAATGGAAGACTATCACCTTCCCACAGAGACGCAAACAAGGGCAATCAAAGACGCCTACTGCCATGGAGGATAGTACACTGAAACAGCAGCACACTCAACATACGAAGGAGGTACAAGTAAACATGTTCGATGAAATTACATGTAAATTCCTTCAAACAAAAGCTTTTAATTATAGTGTAATAAAAGACTCAATCTATAATACCCAGAGAAATAATAAAAAACCGGTGGGCCCAATAAAAGCACCAACTGGGGGCAATCGGTTGCCCAATCATGGGCACAACCTAAACCCATCGGAACAGCCCACAATAGGGGCCAAGCGAAAAGCGGGGCCAGAAGCAGAAGACCCCTCCAACACAAATAATCATCCCATTTGCCAAACGGAGGCTGGGCCAAACCCCAATGGCACAATCATCATAGTTGGTAAATTAGCCAATGGGGCCTCTTCTCTAAACCCAAACGGATACTCCTCTGTGGGTTCCACTGAGAAACTTTTCCCACACCCAATCCCCAAAGCCTATGCCCCCATACTAAAGCTACTGCAACGCATGATAATGGTGAAAATCCAAGCGACAGAAATGGTAATCGATTACCCTACCTGCACCCCTCTCCTTCCGCAGTCGAAAAGACCACAACCGTCACCTCCACCATATCCCCAATTAATTACCAAGATTCACCCCTAATCCCAACAACTGAAAATCCTTCCACTGCCCAAGATGTGACACCAGAAGTATTTACGATGGGAAATCGGTCCTTAAACACCACTCTCATCCTTACCCAAAATAGAAAACCAAAAAAACATAAAAATGGCGAAAAGCACCCTTCCGACAACTATCTCCACCAATCCACTACCACCGGACCACCAACCGGCCTCCTGGTTGGAGGTATCCTTGCAAGGACAGGGAATCTCCTATGAATTCACTCTGGACAACAAGAAGGTGATGGTGATAGTCCAAAATCCTGCTCACCTAGCCAGAGTGACTGTAGAAGCCCTGAACAAGGCACTGGTGGCTTTTGGCCCTCTCCTATGGCAGTCAATGGCCAGCTCAGATAGCCCATCGCCGATTACGGACCCTCAAGCCCTCAATAACCACATTCTCCAAAGCTTCCAAACCCTCTCATTCTTCCCAGACCTAATGAAGGAGGACCCAGCAGCGGAGCCGGTGTTCACCCAGATCGATCCAGCATCGACTCCCCCATCATCCACACCAAAGGGAATGAACAAACCTCATCCACTCCACAATATCAATCAAGGAGTCTCCAAAGCACTGGATCTACTGAAAAACAAGGAGGCATCAGAGGAACTGGAGCAAATATACCAAACACCAAGAACGGAGTCGATCCTGTTAGATTCGCTAAGATCGATAGAATTCAGTCTGGAAGTGAGCGAAATAGTGGTGGTGCTTTGCCCCAAATCCATGTCCAAGTGTAGAATGAGCCTTGTCTCATCCCAAACACAGGGACATGTGAAACCACTGCTAAACCTAACACCAGTTCTGAGCCTGAAATGGAAGTCCCCTCCCCCACAAGTGCCAACTCTGCCAAAGCAGTCGAGCCCCCAAGAAGGAGCTCACATATCACCCACGTTCCCAATGATGAACTATATCATATGGAATGTTAGGGGTGGGAATAATGTTGAGTTCAAAAGGCACTACACAGAGATGGTTAAGATGCACAAACCAGCAATGCTGGTCCTTCTTGAAACAAAAATGGTGGATCATCAGACTCTAGCCCAGTCTCTTGACTTTGACATGATTATCCAATCCCCTGCGGTGGGCCTTTCTGGTGGGATAGTGTTCATGTGGAAGGAGGAGCTAGTTGATGTGGAAGAAGTGGCCACCACCCCCAAGGAATTTACGCAATGGTGAAGGTAAAACCTAATCAACCCTCTTGGCTTTTTTCAGCAATCTACGCTAGTAAGTTGTTGGCAGAAAGAAAAAACCTATGGGACCAACTTATCACCATCTCCAGTACATTAAGTGATAACTGGTTCATAGGGGGAGACTTCAATGAAGTCTTAAAGGCCAGGGACAAGTTTGGGGGTAACCCTATCAACCTGAGCCGCAACAACCTCTTTTGGAACTGCATAAATAGATGTCATTTAATTGACCTAGGATATAAAGGAAGTAAATTCACTTGGACTAATAAAAGGTACACTAACAGGAATTCACTAATCCTAGAAAGAATAGATAGGTGTTTTGCCAATGAGGGTTGGATTGATCAATACCCTGAGGCAAGTGTCCAACACCTACCTAGGACCCACTCAGACCACTGTCCTTTAAAGATCCAAATGGAAGGACCCCCTAGATACAAATCATCTAGACCCTTCAGATTTGAAACAATGTGGGCTAGCCACCCCTCTTTCCCCAGTATCATTAACCAAGCATTCTATGGCCAAACTCCCCTAATCCAATCCACTGCCAAATTCAAAGATCTGGCATCATCTTGGAATCAACAAGTCTTTGGAATCATCTTTCACAAAAAAACAGACTCCTGGCCAGAATCTATGGCATCCAAAAGTCCCCCGGCTACCAATTTAGTAGCTTTCTTCAAAAGCTTGAATCTGACCTCAATGAGGAGCTTAATAGTATACTCAAAAATGAGGAAGACTTGTGGAAACTGAAGTCAAGAATAAACTAGCTCAATGAGGGAGATGCCAGCACCAAATTTTTCCACACTTCTACCCTTAATAGAAGAAGGAGAAACAAAATCCTCTCCCTCAAAGATGACAATGGCAACTGGATCAATGATCAATCAGAGATCCAGTCTACTATTGTCACGTTCTTCAAGGAACTCTATACAACATCCCACTCTGAAGTTCCTTGGGCAACCACCTCCCAGTCCACAATGGAACCAACTTTGCAGCAAAGTCATAAGACTCCCATGGATAGGCCCCTCCACATGAGTGAAATAAAAAGAGTTGTCTTCTCCAACAAACCTTTTAAATCCCCAAGCCCAGATGGTCTCCACTCTTTCTTCTACCAAAAATACTGGAACATTGTTGGGGATTCAGTCATAGAATTCTGCCAAAAATGCTTCAGCACATGCTCAATGGACAAAACCATGAACCAAACTCTATTGTGCCTAATCCCTAAATGCCCACAAGCTTCAATGTTAAAAAACTTCAGACCCATTAGCCTTTGCAACACCATCTACAAAACTGTCACAAAAATCGTTGTGAATAGGATCAAGCATATACTGAACCTCGTCATAGGACCAAGCCAGGCTTATTTCTTAACTAACAGAAGAGCATGTGACAATGCCATCATTGTCCAAGAATACATGAATCATTTCAGGAAAATGAAGGGTAGAAGTGTCAATATGATCCTAAAAATAGACCTTGAAAAAGCCTTTGATAGGTTAGAATGGTCCTTCATCAAAGATACCCTAAATGCTTTCAACTTCCCTGAGAAACTGTCCAAGCTCATCATGTCCTGCATAAGTACTTCCTCTATCTCAATCCTTGTCAATTGAGGGAAACTGAATCATTCAGGCCTCCAAGAGGCATCAGACAGGGAGACCCTATGTCACCATACCTATTCATTCTATGTATGGAAAGGCTATACAGAGCCATTGACAGGGCAGTCATTCAAAACCAGTGGCACCCCATCAACATAAGTAGGTCTGGACCAAAAATCTCTCACCTCTTCTTTGCTGATGACCTCACTCTCTTTGCCAAAGGTAACATCAGGAACTGTAATACAATCCTTTCCATATTGCAGAACTTCAACAGCCAGTCAGGCCAAAAAATCAATTTGGCCAAATCAAGAGTCATGTTCTCCTAAACACTACACAAGACACATCCCAGCAACTCTCCAACACCCTATCCATTAAACACACCACATCCTTTGGTTGGTATCTTGGCTTTCCAATCTTTCACAAAAAGCATTCAGCTTCTGATTTCCAGTTTATCATTGACAACATGCAAAACAAATTGGCTGGCTGGAAAACCAAACTCCTCAATATGGCTGGGAGAACTGTGCTGGCAAAATTCACCCCGAGTAGCATCCCAAGCCATGTAATGCAATACATAACTCTTCCAACCAAAATAACCAACCAAATTGACAGGATACAGAGAAACTTCCTCTGGGGAACCACCCCGAAAAAGAAAAAAATGCATATGATCAAGTGGGAGGTCGTCACTAGAACTAAAGTTGAGGGAGGGCTAGGGCTGCAAAAAGCAAGCTTTAAAAATAAAGCTGCTTTAACAAATCTAGCATAGAGAGCCTACAAAAATACCAACAGCCTCTGGGCAAGAGTCCTTATCCACAAAAATTGTAATATGGCTAGACCTGCCCAGGCTGGGAGGCACCATGGGAACAACAAATCCACTACCTGGAAGAGCTTGCTAAAAGGTTGTGAAACATGCAGCAAAGCTAGTAGATGAATAGTGAACAAGGATAACAGGGTCATCTTCTTCGGTGACACTTGGATCCCCAATCAGCTGGCTCTCAGGCAGTTGATAGAGGGACCCTTAACCCCAAATGAACTTCAAATCAAGGTGGAAATAATGCACAACAGGGGAACTTGGGACACTGGAACCCTGTCATTTGACCTCCCTCCCCATATCCAAAACATCCTGAAATCTGTGTTTATTCCTAGTGTAACCACTAAGGAGGACACTCTAATATGGGCTCTTACTCCTAGTGGGCAGTTTTCTCACAGTTCTGCATACTCCTTCATTTATAAAAGTGCTCAACATTACTCTCAAGGGGAAGTGGAACATTTCAAGTAGATATGGAAACTTCAAACCCCAAACAAGATAAAATACTTCATATGGCTCTTAACCCACAAAAGGCTCCCCACCAAGATATTCCTAAACTCAATTGGAATAAACTGCCCCACTCAATGCTAATATTGTGATTCTGGGCAGGAAGATATTGACCACATCTTCTTCCTATGCCCCAATGCTGCCCATTTTTGGAATTCCATCAGGTCAAAATCATCAACTCCACCACCATCCAACCCTCTCAGCTGCAGCCACCTTTGGCAAACTGTAATGCCAACTCTTAAAGGGGTAAAGTTCAATGATTACCTTAGCTGGGCAATCCTAATTCCATACTGCTTCTGGCACATTTGGCTAGTAAGGAATAACAATGTGTTCAATAACAAAAAAGAATCCATCAATGCTAATAACACAATTGCTAAAGCCACTGAATACCAAGCCCTCAAATGCAGCAGTGCCCAGAAGTGCACCCATCAAATCATGCTCAAATGGTCACCACCGCCAAGAGGCTCTTTCAAACTAAACACTGATGGTGCAGCAAAGGGCAACCCAGGAATTAGTAGAGCTGGGGCATATTCAGAGATCATAGAGGCAGTTGGATGTTAGGTTTCATGGAAAACCTACCACAAACATCTAACTTAGGGGCTGAATTTAGAGCCCTCATCAGAGGCCTTCAATTAGCAGAACAAAACAATTTACTTCCGCTTCAAGTAGACACTGATTCTGCAGAAGTAATCAATATGTTGATAGATGGCAACCTAATATTTGACCCTCTAATTTGTGAATGCAGATTGTTGATTCAAAGGATGGGCAGCGTGATAGTGAGGCACTCTTACAGGGAGCAAAACAGAGTAGCTGATGCACTGGCAAAGGAAGCAGCCAAGAAAAACTTTTTGAACAAAATATTACTACTAGCAGTTCCGACGGTGTTTGCCAATGATGTATTTTGGGCAGACACCCTAGGAACTGAACTACCTAGGATCTTTTTGGGTTGTAATATAGATACAATTATGCAAAACTTTGCATCCATGGGTACTTTAAAGTATCCTAGTAACTCTCAAGGCAGTGTAACCCCTTTGTCTAACTAGTTAATATATCATCCTTTTGACCAGCAAAAAAAACATTCATTCTTTTTATGCCAACATTATCTTATCATATAAAATATGGTTATTGACATATATTCGAACGACTGATCACTCTTCGATGATCAGTAACAATTCCTAGATCAAAGGCAAATGAATATATGTAACTTAAGCTCTCGTTTGGCCATAAATTTTATCTACTTTCGTGTTAAAAAAATTTAAAAATATTATTTGTTCATAGAATATGATCAGTTTTTAAAAAAAATTAAGCTCCCAAAAACTGGTTTAGGACAGTTTATGGGTGAAATTTTTTCTTCCGCTCACAAAACTTATACTTTTTTTTTTCAAATAAACTGCATGTCCGAATATAATTTCAACTTCCAAAAATTATTTTTCAAAACTCTTTTTTCAAGTTTCAACCAAATCTACATCTAAACGCTAAATATTATGGGTACATCATTGCATATTTTCATATAAACTTTGAGTATTTTATAATTAATTATTATATATTTTACATTTTATTATATTGAGAGAAATTGGCTTGATGCAAATATCGAGTATTAAAGGAGCATTTTTTTTTGGAATTTTTACATTCCTATACCATATAGGAAACCTTATTACCCTCAATGTTTAAGGTTTGATATAATTACATTTAGTATACCAATATACCAATTCTATACCATAGTGTATTTTAAGGGTACAATTAATGCAGCGTATATCCCTCCTTAATTCAAGGTACCGTATATCCCACCCCTCCCACGTTTCTCTCTCCCAAACCACTATGATTAATCAAATCGTTCAGAGATTTTAATCTATATGTTAACTCTATTTTTTGTGCCCTCAACACATTATTCTGAGCAGTGCAAAATGTCAACCTCTCTGTAGTCTACTCTAAACAACCTTTTACTTCATAATTTTGTATCCAGGACATTCTTTTTTCTGAGCATGTAATAAGTGCGTGCAAACAAAGGCATGTACATGAACTTTGAAAATGGATGAGCAACTAACTCAATTACTCGATCACATAAGATACTTTAAATATTTGTAATTTACAATTTACATTCTGGTAAATTTAGAGTTCATTCACATTGAGATCACGAAGCATTTGCTGAATGTCCCATTCTCAAATTACAATGTCAACATCATTTGTCCTCGAGCAAAGTAACAATTGCTTCAAATCTTCTCTGGTGCGTGATAGGAAAGAAGAACCAGTTCTCTTTGTAGTACCACATGATGTGCATTGTGATGAAATGAACTGCAATTAACCAAAATTTCTAAGGTTAATATCCCAATTCTCATTCAATTGTAGCTTAATTGGTATTTTCGACATAATTGCATTTTTTGCAGAAGATTTTGTAGAAGTTTTAGTCGTTTTGGATTTGTGAAAACATAAAACAATGCATCTACAATCAGAATACAAATAATCTACAATTCATCTACAAAATATCTACAAACTGGGTATATTGAATTTTAATATCCCAATTCCCATTCGATTGTAGTTTAATTGGGATTTTCGACATAATTGCGTTTTTTGCAGAAGATTTGTAGAAGTTTTAGTCGTTTTTGATTTGTGCAAAACAGAAAACAAAGCATCTACAATTAGAATACAAATAATCTACAATTTATCTACAAAATATCTACAAACTAGGTGCATTGAATTTTTATATCCCAATTCCCATTCAATTGTAGCATAATTGTGATTTTTGACATAATTGCGTTTTTTCAGAAGATTTGTAGAAGTTTTAGCCATTTTTTATTTGTGAAAATAGAAAATAAAGCATCTACAATCAGAATACAAATAATCTACAATTTATCTACAATTTCTGCAATATGTCTTCTTCTTCTTCTTCTTCTTTTTCGAGTTTCAATCTGAAATTTAGTCAAAACCAAGTCTAATCTTCACCAAACCCCCTCAAAATTGAGATATAAACTCCAAACCATATTCTCGATTATTTTCAACAACACTCAATCCAAACAAATAATGATGTTTGAAAACCCAAATTTGAATTCAAAGCTTTCAAGCTTTTTAATGGCTGTCAATGGTGAAAAATATCTGGAAGAATAATTACTTCCATAATTGTAGCGCGCCTAAATAGGAATATCTGGAAGAATATTTAGTTCCAGATTTATAGCGCCTAATTAGGAAGGAATCAGCTCCTAATAATTGGTATTTAATGAATGATATATATTTTATAGAATAACTGTAAACATGGCGGGTAAATATGAAACTATGCACATTTTTTATAATAAAGTTTCATATATGGTATAGGAAGGAAAATGTTTTTTTTTTTTTTTTCTTCTTTCCACCATCCTTTCATAGAGAAGCCGAAGGCCCAAATATCCTACCTGGACCCACAATTTCCATCAAGACCAGTCCACTCACTTTCTCTACCCGATTCGTATCTTCTGATAGAGAAATATCCGGGTTTGGGCCTGTAGGACCCGACACGTGTGATAAGAAACTCAAAAATATGAAAGAAATTGGATGAAGGAAGACCCACTCTAAAAATAAAAAGAAAAAAGAAAAGAAGAAAAAAAAGACATTTCTGAAGAAGAAACATTCCTTTTTCTCTCTGTTTTCAAAGGGAGACAAAGCAGGGTTTTATGAAAATTACAAAGAGGAAGGTGAGAAAAATAATTCTTAATTTTTTTAATAATTCGAAGAAGAACAAAAATAATTTGAGCTTTGGTAATTAGCAAGTTGTTTTGGTAAGCAGAAGCAAAAGTTTGAGCTTTTGGGATTCCAAAGTGAAGCTCTCAATTAGAGGGGTTTCCATTTATTTGGACCAACTAATCAAGGTAAAGTTCATTTTTTCTTAAAGTTATTAATTACTGCAATTATTGTTGAAATTTAATTTGAGTATATTTTGCTTTCTGTGATTGTGATTGTGTTTTCCTCTATTGTTTTGCTGCATTAATTGCAATATAGTGTTTAATTTAATCTTTTGTGTGCTATTTCTTGTTTTATATGTTAGAAAAATATGAACTTTACGCATTTTATGCTTACAGTAGTCCAATTCTTGACTAGGTTTTCATTTTCCTATTTTGTTCTTGACTAGAATTTTGTGGTCTTTTTTAGGTTGAAATTGTTCTAGGGTTTAGCTTTAGTTTTTTTTTTTTCCAGTTGTCTAATTAAGTCTTTTTATTTTTTTCCTTTTCATGAAGAATTTGTAAACCCAAAATTCCTTTTAGTTTTGGATAGTGAAGATTTTGGTCCTACTATTGCATTTGCTATACACTAATTTTTTTCCCTTCGTTTGAAAATTTTCTTTTCAGGTTGACAAGAAGTAAAAGTTCTCGGAAAGATACAGTTTTTATTAGTCTTCGTGCTTGATCCAAAAGGCATTTGAGGGTCTGGTGAGTTCTCGTGTCCTTGTTCTGTTGATTGTGCTTTTCGCTATTGCATGGGTTTAATCAAATACATTTGTAAATTAGGTTTTGGGGCATTCTAGTTAGTATTCTCTCTGTTGCCTATGGTGTGATCTGATGTGTAAGATTTTTGTATTTTAGCACAAAATTGCCGTTGCATATAGTCCAGGTTTAGCGATTAGTTTTTGTTACAGTTACATTGGGTTTGGTGTTTGTGAGGAGTCTTTTCAGAGTGGTTAGGGACGTGACTGGGATAATTGTGAGATTTAGAGAACTCTATGTTATAAGCAATCCCTACTTGACTTAAAGTACTAGGAGTAATTATTTAGTATTGGAAAGAGAGGTGCTTAATACAGGTGAAACAAAGAACGGTAACAAAGTATGGTATAGCCAACCTGACTAATTTGAGATTCGGACGTAGTTGATTGATTGTCAATCGATATTGCCACAGCATGTAGTTGGTCTAGTGAGCCCTCAGCCCCTGTATTCTTTTCTTTCTCTTTCTTGGAGCCACCTTTGTGTTCCTTTTTTCCTTATCTAATTTTGAGGGTTGGGCATGGTGGCAGCAGGTGCAGGCAACGTGATATGTATGTATAGGAAGGGATAGAGTCGGATGTTAACTTCTTTTGATAAGTAGATGTTACTTGTTTTCTTTTCATTTTGAATTTCTACATATATTTGCATAATTATTTGAGGCGATATGTTGCATGCTGAAATGATTATTCTCCAGTTCTATCTGAGATGCTTCAGAAGATAAGCCACAACCACTACCTGCATGGGACTTTCTTTTTCTACACGTGCTTGATGATTTTTGCATCTAATTACAAACTCATAGGTGTAAGATCGTCTTCTTGGAATACTTTTTTTCCCCCCTTCAAAATCAGATGCCATTTGCATGCTCTTTTACTGTTAAGGCTGTTTTTGATCTGTATTGGTTTAAGAACTTCAAATACTATTCCCCCCCCCCCCCCCCCCCCCAAATAACCAAAAAAAAAATCAGATTCCATTGACACGCTCTTTTATTGTTAAGGCTGTTTTTTCTCTGTATAATGCTGAATATGGCACTGTGATCAAGTGTGCCTTTAAACTTATTTACAGATAGAGTTAATATCTTTTTTCCAGTAGGAACTACATAGAAATTTCCTTTTTGTGTGGAAATTGCACAGTTAATCTATGTTTGTTCTCATTATGATACCTTGAAAACTCAATATCTCTCTTTTATTGACTATCTGATCTCTCTCATATAAAAAAAATGAAAATCTTAGAGAATCATTACCAATTAGAAGTACATACCTCAACTTAGTTACGAGTGTAATTTGGCACAGGCACACTGATCAAAAGGTTTGGTGCAGACATATCTCCCATCCACTCAAACACTACCTTATTATCTAACCGGTAAGCATTTACTCCTCTTGAAGTTTTATTTCTAGTTAAATTATATAAGTTATTTTTCTAGAAAAAAGACGTCCCTTGGTGTATCTGGTTCTGAACAAAGACAACATAACTTGTTGGTAATGTAATTTGAACTTGGAACCTCATAAATTCTTTGAACCTTTTTGACCGCTGCTCACTCTGCTTGCATCATGGAGATCCAATCGTGTATACAAACAATTATAATATATTGTTAAATGTAATTCACCCACAGGAACTGCGAAATTTTCTGACCAAGGGGATTCAGCTGAACCCCCTTGGCACCATGTAGGTCGTCGTGTTAGGAACATCGTGTTTTCGCTCTTCTCACGTAGGCAGTTTTTCACGTGTCGTAGGTGCTTATTGTAGATTTTCTTATCCAGATTGTCACCAAATTTTAGTTGCATTAGATGGAACACGAGGCAATTTGGATCCTTTAATATATACATTTCTGATGTGTTTTAGATGCATATTGTGGTGGTGGACTAACTGGGACCTCCTCTCTCAGTTTATACCAGAATTTGTTATCGGCTGATGCAAAAAAATTATATTCTATCTGTTAATATATCTCATAGTCAATCATTATAGTTTTTGAAAAATGAGCACAGGTATGTACTCTATTTATAGCATAGTCAAATCTGTTTAGTGATGTAGGAGGTCTTTGACTAGTACTTTTAGGTTTGCAACCTTGTAGGAAAGCTTGAACTTTCTAATTTGCATGCTTTTACTACTTATCTATGCTAAAAGGATCAATTAACTGCACTTCAGTCCCAAAATTAGTTGGGGTTAGCGACATGTATAATCTTATGAATATTCTGCTCCTGTGTTTGAAGGATGGAAATTGATCTAACATGTAAAATAGAATGAATAATCTCTTGTGCCAACAATTTTATCATTAGATATTCAATTGTAAGGGAAGTAGTATTTTTATTTTTCATTTTGGACCAGAGGGATAAGTTATGAAAGCATTGTCTCTAACCTATTGAAATCATGTTTGAAACTTCTTTTCTGCAGGGAAGGTTGGAGAAAGTTCCTCTGCTTTTCTTTTCCGGATATGAAGGATTACGAGATAGCATGTTAAGAAAATCACTTTGCTTCTTGGAAGTCCTAACCTTTGAGGCAATAATACATCATGACACTCGAGGACTTCTTTACCTTGACTGAGATGAGTAATGGGCTTACAGCGCCTGCTCGAGTCCAGGAGCTAGTCTCTATCATGCAGAAGGAAAAAGAGCATGGTGTCAAGAATACTATTGAAATAATGAGACATTGGACTGCTGTTGCAAGCACAATAGCTGCAACTGAGAATAAAGAGTGTCTTGAACTCTTTATCCAGCTAGATGGTCTTCACTTTATGAACAGTTGGTTAAAGGATGCCCAGGAGTTGGGCAGTGACACAAATGACAATGTAGCTGAAGAGACAATCACTCATTTTCTACGAGCTATTGAAAGGCTGCATGTCGACAAGGAGAAATCAGTTTCCTCTGGAATCATGATGACTGTGAAGAATCTCCTTGGCCACAAAAGTTCTAAGATACTAGAGAGGTCTAGAGCATTGTTTGATAGTTGGGAGAAAGAAACAGATGAGGATGCAGTTTCAGTGGGCGAGGCAAAAGTACAGGCATCCATTGATGACAAGACAAGAGTGATCACAAATGTTGTGGGGGAAGTTGTAAATTCAGAACCTTCTCTCAGGGGCATTTCTCCTTCTGGGTCCAGAGAAGAGAAGAGCGAGGAACACATCAATGAGAATAAGCTGCTATCTTCAAGGTCCGATGACATTCATCCGTCCATAGTTAATTATACTGAGGCATTGGACAGAAATTTGCAGCATACAATGTTGGAAGAAGGGTCTCCAAATTCTCTGTCTTTGGCAAAATCTGCTAGTGAAGACAAGGAAAAATACCTGACTTATCATGCAGAGAGTAGCGCCACTGCTATTGATACATCCACATCTGCAGTGGAGAGACACTGTAGTCTTGATAAGCAGAAAGATATTCCTGTTTCAGAGTATGTTAATTGTTTAAACCACGTGCAAGAAGTCGGTAGTCTAGAAAAATTAAACTCGGCAGTGCCTAAACCATTAGATAACAAAACCTTCTCTTCAGGTCCTGAGGCCAGAGAAGATTCAGAGGCGGTCTCTGGTCAAGATGTACAAAGACAAAATGATGCCAAAAATGTAGATGGTGGTAAAGAGATATTTTCTGTTGATAATGTATCAGTGGCCAGTTCGAAGGGAAAAATACCAAAAAACAGTGTCTTTGCAAGTCATGACAGAAGCAATACAGTGCTTGGAGCTAAAGAAGAGAGAAAGTACAACATTGACATACTGCAAGATTCTCCCAACAAGCATAATGTGGAGCATCCCAAGGATTTGAGTATTGCTTTAATGAAAGTGGATGTTGGTGGGGATGAAAAATGTGTTAGTAATAAAAGTGAGGATGATCTGGAAACTGACACTGAATTTGAAGTACCACAAAGAGGTATTACAATATGTAGTGTGCTTGAAAAGAAAGGTGATATTGAATTAGACTATGGCATTATAGATCCTTTAGAAGTTGCTCGACAAGTTGCAATAGAAGTTGAGAGAGAAGTCCAAGAGAGTTGCAGTTCTTCTGAGAAAACACGGGAGAGTAAGGTTCATGAGCCTGATAGCCCAGATTCTAGGAGCGCAAATGGCTCCAATGAGGAAATACCAAAAGGAACACCTGTTCGGCCTGAGGTTTCACTTGCATACTCAGAAGCTGGCCCAATTAATGTCACAGAGAAGCTAGAGTCCTCTCAGATTACCGATGCTGGTTTGGATCTTGAATCCAATGACCAAAAAGGGTGTGATTTTGATTTGAATCTAGAGGTTAGCTCAGACGACATAGATCGACCAGGAAATCCAATCTCCACCTCCATCTCTGTTGTTTCTGCTTCAAGGGCAGCAGCTGCTCCTGGAGTCCCTGTTCCTCCTTTGCAGTTTGAAGGGACTCTTGGATGGAAAGGATCTGCTGCAACTAGTGCATTTCGGCCAGCATCACCTCGCAAGATTCCTGAAAGTGACAAGGCTGTTTCTTCTGGTGGGAGTGACAGCATCTCAAAACAACAGCAAAGTTGCCTTGATATTGATCTGAATGTAGCTGAAGGTGGGGATGATAGACTCGCCGATCTAATTACTGGAAAACAAGCCTCAGTATCATCTACCCTTCCTTCAGGAGAATCTTCTGTTGAAGCTAGCCCAAAAAAATTGGCTAGGCTCGAGTTAGATCTGAACTGTGCTAGTGAGGAGGGTGAAGCACCAACAAATTGGCGGGTGGAAAGAAGACTCTTCCCGGATAGGGGCGATTGGAGTCACTCTCCATCATCGTCGTCATCATCAAAACAACCATCATTAAGAAACGTTGATCTAAATGACCAGCCGACTTTTCTCCATGATTCTTCAGATGTACCTTTCTTCAAGAAGCCGTCTCAGTATTCAAACACCTCTGGAGGTATTAATTCAGGTGATTCTGTAGTATCCATCATGGGCATGAAGGTAGACGTCAACCATAAAGATCCTGTTTCTCGGTCTGTTATGTTACCAAATGGCAGGATAGTGGAAAATGCAGTTGATCTTAGTACCGCAAGAAGTGGTTTCTTGGGAATGGGATCTCCATTTCCGTATACCCATTCTCCTGCCACTGGGTACAATGGCATCACACCGGGTCCTGCCATGCCTTTTCCCTCGGCGATGTATGGATCCGGTGGTTCCGTCCCTTACACGGTGGATTCCCGGGGGGCAGCTTTTGTGCCTCACATTTTGGGCTCCGCTTCAGCAATACCACCATCCTTCTACCACCAACCATTTGTTATAAGCATGACTGGTGCACCTGTTTCTAGTGGGGTGATGCCATCAAGGAGTAGTCTAGATCTCAATACCGGCTCAATACTTCAGGGAGGAACTAGATACCACAGAGGTACAATGCAGCTTTTTGATCAAGGACCGACTAGGTCAATGGACGACCACTTTAGGACCACCTCAGGACCCTCAACCAGTTCAAGCATCGGTGGGAAACGCAAAGAACCAGATGATGGCTGGGAGCCTTTCCCTTTTAAACTTCATCCTCCACCTTGGAAGTAGACTTAATTTATCTGGTTTCCCTCGTGGGATCGGTTAACAGGCCAGTGTTTATAGCAATAGGTGAATCCCAGGTAGGAGAGACTCTAGTGATTTAGTGGGAGGACCATATATAGCTGAATAAAGACTCAATTTCTGAATGTGATATGATTCTTGACATTACTTGGCATGAAAAGGTGCTAGGTTTAATTGTTTCAAAGTGTAATTTTTAACTTTTTTATTTACTTAGCGTTTCACACAGTGTCTCTGCCACCACAGAGAACGTGTAGTTGTAATTTCTCATTTACATCAAAGAAATTTAGAAGAATGTTTCTTGCCTCTATTATGCATTCTATTTCATATTCAAAGTGTCCCCTGATTGGATAACGAAGAACTTAAATTTTGGCTCATAAAGAGGTAAATTTAGAATAATAGAAAGTTTCCACGTAAGATTTTAGCGAGTAATGACAAGCATAGAGAAAGTTCATTAAATCTGAGATAACTCAAATTGGCTAATTCGGCACAAAGAGTAATTGACTTTTGACAGCTTATAGTCAAAAGTAAGGGTAAGATGGATATTTTGGTGCATAATCATACAGCTTAGAGTCAAAAGTAATTAACTCATATAATACAGGACAAGGAAGTTAAATTTAAGATAATCAACGGTGTGTTATCAAAATTGAATACACGTACAGATACATGCTTTACATCTAGTAAATGTGCAAGTCCAAAAAAAAAATATGAGATAAATACACTCCAAAAATGAAACTGAGAACAACCGAGGACCTACTCATAAACTAACATGTACGATTCCCTCGTACAAGCTTCTAGAAATACCGATACAAGGCCAATGTCAGCAACACTTTCAGAAACTACTTGCAGCAGGATGGTATCTTAATTCATGTCAGCACCAAAAGGGCATTCCTTCGTTAGGAAACGATAGTCATGTCCGATGAGCCTACCTTGCTCCAGTTATCTGATTTTCAGCTCATCACCGCTGTATTGCTATGTTACCTCCTCTTGTACCTGCACATTCAAATCCCTTGAGAAAATCTCGTACATAAACATGAAGTATGTTAAAAGCATGCTCGGAGAACTGAGACTCCTGTCTCGAGTCTACATCGCCGTGGCCTATATAAGTATTTAGCTACTTTTCCAAAATAAATTTAATAATTTATCAAATTAAATCAAGTTCATAATTTTTCAAGGAAAATAGTAAAATGCAAGTTATACATTTGACAGATTCGCATACATATCCATCTGAGCTTAAGAATGAGAGAAGTTTTTAATAGAGTCATACCGTGACTTGCTCTTGAATGAGGACTTCTTCTTCATACCCCCATGCTGTGGTTTCCTTTGTTTTTTCTCACTCATATCATTTTGAAAAAGATCCTGCATTTCATCTGTCCTTGATTCAGATACTCTGGTTTTTGGTTTCAATTTTTTTCCTGTCTTTCTAACAATCTTGCCAGCATCAACTGCCTTGTTCACAGCCTTGACTGCTTTTGCACGACGATAAGCAAGATCAACTAGGGAAATCCCAGCTTTCTCTTTGTCTTTCTTTGTTTTCCCTTTGCCCTGAAATGGTTGAAGGAGCAAGATAGGTAACACTACCAAAGAACAATATTAATATGTTAAATAGCAAGCAAAGTACGTATTCAAATTGCTTAGTTCATGAATTCGGGACCACATAGATTATTATGTTTGCAACAGCCCTCATTCTCAACTGATTTTTTCTCAGTCCAATAGCTCCCATTTTCTCGAAAGTATTTTCAAGAGATAGAGATTCATTTAAAATATCCCTCAGCAATTAAAGATGTTGGAAAACATTTCCAGAAACGAACAAAAATCCAAAGATGCAATATACAGAAATATGGAATAATACCATAATATCATCGGAAAATCAGTATATCTTCCAGGTTTCATATTAAAAAACTGGCATATATAGATTGCTAGAGACGACAATGAAATATGCAACAAGGGTGAAGTGAAGAGGAGAAGCTTACTTCATCTGAGTCATCTTCATCTTCTAATTGCTCTCGGGCAGCCTCCAGCTTCCTCCTTTTCTTCCTCGGCAGGTTTTTCTATAGCAATCAGATAAACAATGAGAACGATGAATGACAGGTCAAGCAAAAATTTGTACTCAAATTAACAAAAAGCACAAAGATGACTAGAACCTCCCGCTCTCGCTTCCTCTTCTCCTTCATCTTCAGGTCTTCCGCTTGTTCGGCACTCATCACCTTGCTCTCGGAACCATTTTCTTTAGCTGATGATTCCTGGAATATCATTTGCATTTCAGCAAAACTTTTAATCAACCAGTACTGTATTGTTTCAAGCATAATATAGAGGAATAGTTCCACGGGCTAAACTCCAACATACTGTCCTCGCATTTCTTGCTCATGACCTTCTCAATACGCCTGGTCACTTCAGACTATGATTAGAGCTTGTTATTCCTTATTTTTACTATAGATACATTGGCCAACCAAGAATTTAAAAAAAAATTATTCAATGAGCCATGCGAATGTGTATCCTAAAATGATGGAGTAATTTGTTTTACAAGGACAAAAAGAACAAGCACTATAAGTAAATGCCAATTAGGACTTCATGCAATCCTATAGAAACGTCCATGCAATCCAGATAAACAACAAAGTAAAAGGTCACCTTTGCTGCCTTCTGGACAAGCTTTTTCTCCTTTTCTGTGACAAACCATGTTCTTTTGGGGCGTGAATAAATCTCATCCCTGTGGGCAATCATATTCTCAGCCTGCAACGTTAACACAACACGTCAAACTATGTTATGCAGCATTTATCTAATGATTTTCTTCTTTTGGAGGGAGAAGGGTCTTAGACGTCTAAAACTACATGCAATTGTTCATAGTAGGGTTCCCAAAACTCTGTTGTGATACATTACCTTAGCTGCTTCCATCTCAGCTTTTCTTAGTGCCATCTCTTCCCTGCAGTAAACGAAAACTTGTTAGTTAATAAATAAACTCTAATTCTCAAATTCAGTACAAATTTAAGGTGATGAAGTAACACCTCTCTTCTTGCATAATTGCAGCCACTTGATCTTCCAGCTGTTCAATTACTTGTGCCCACTTAGCTATTGATTGCTCTGCTACAATTCGACTCCTCAGCCTTGAACCAGCTCGTTTAACCTGTAAAATAACTTTTTAGCCTCTATACACATCTTTATTTCAGGGTGGCATAGAAAAAGTTGCAGTTTGCGGGTCTATATGGTTCTTATACCAGATAGTGCATAGTCATCAAAATGATTATTTTTATTTTAAACCATAAATAGTGCTACCTTCGCTTCAATTTATGTGAACCTACTTCTTTTGTTACTCAATTTAAAAAAGAATGACTACTTTCTAAATTTGAAAATAAGTTAGCTTAAACATTCCATTTTACCCTTAATGACATTTTTTTACAGCCACACAAATGTTATGGAATTTTGAAGACCACAAGTTCCAAAAGGTCTAATAGCCACACAAATGTTGTGTCATGTTTAAGACCAATCAAATAGGATTATATAAATCATCGAGTGAATGATCAATAAGGTCTTATCCCCAAAAGCAAAAAAAATCGTCAATATGTTACTTTTGTCAAAGAACTAAAAAGCAAGATATTAGAACAAGCAGCACCGAATACATCTAACTAATCAATGGTTCTCAAAATACAATTTTCCTGATTGGAGAAATGGTCGCAAAGGAATAATCCCATGAAGAGGAACCAAAATAGAATTCCATAGAAAAAAAGGTACTGCACAGTCAGAGATATGATTAAAACAGCAAAAGAAATTAGAAATTCACCAAAGACCTCTAATTGATCAGTGATTTTAATCATAGAATAATATCCTAACAGTCGAAAAGAGGACTTATGGAGTAGGACTCCTTAAGTGACTGAACAGCTAAAAGATGTTTGAACAGAGGGGGCATGAACTCACAATGGCTTTTAGAAGAGACCTATCATTGTCTGTGACAAATGTAACGGCATACCCTTCTCTACCAGCTCTAGCCGTGCGGCCCACTCGATGAACATAACTGCAAAGGAAAAGCAAATCAGGACTACATGAAGTACGTAAGGAGTTAACTCATTAAGAATTAGAAGATGGAAAAAGGTAAAAAACGAACTCTACAATCCGCACTCCATTTTAAGTGGGTTATTGCTGTTTTTAGTAATAAACCGACAAGAGGTACTAAAACCGGAAATAGGCATAATTAAAAGAAAAACATCTAAAGAAGTATTTTAAAAAAAAGGAATCATGAAGCTAGGAAAAGATCAAGAAAAATAGAACATTATAAGCAAGTGAGTTGTTAATTGTCGGTAAACCAGCATATGCAACCAGAATTGGAACTTACCTAGTAAGATCACGTGGACAGGCAAAATTTATAACCGTTTGAACACCAATAATGTCAAGGCCCTGATAAAGGAAGAAAAATACAGTCAACAGTAAAATATAAGAACATAATAAGAGAACATAATTCTAATTCTGCTCCAAGGATAACAGCAGGAATACAGATATATCAGCAGTACATAAAAGAGGAAGACTACATGCTTTTACAAGTTCATGCTTATAATGATCATATGAAACCAATTGGATAGGAACATCTTACACGAGCGGCAACATCAGTTGCAATCAGAAAATCCACTTCCTGTTTTCTGAAAACTTCCAAAGCCTACAGATAAAGCAATCAGTAAGAAAGCATCTAGACAGAATTATTTATATGATTTCCGACAACACATTTGACGGAACATACATCTAGACGTTGCGCTTGCGTAAGATTTCCATGTAACTCAGCTGCTTTGAAGCCAAGTAAACCAAATATAATTTTCAACCTATGTGCTGCTTGCTTTGTACCACTGTCAAAATAACCACAAAACTTAGCCTTGCTGACCAAAAGATAAGCCAAGTGGAGGTCTAGAAGATAGATAAGAGAAGTGATCAAATTTTGGCGAAATCAAAATGAACATTGGAGTCTCTGCACCAATCAAGAGTCCTGGTTAAAAAAATGATGGAAAAGCATTGGAAGGATATTCAAACAAGTATTTAGTAGGAGAATCACATTTGTTATAGACTAATCTTCAAGATTATATGAAACAGTCCAACTTTGAACTAAACCAAACAAAGGGTCACAAAAAAAGTGCATTTTACAGCACTTCCCTCTGTTGATGGTCGATATTTAGGACCGTTACATCAGTTATTATTTCCATATCTTCCACTGAACTTGCCCAATTCATAACGCGTACTACACCATCCAATTTAATTAGATAGTTCTGGTTTGTCTTGGTAAAATTAATAAATCAAGTGCTAAAATGCTTTTCATCATCCACGAAAAAACTAATGAGCACATTTGGAATTTGAAATGGTAACATATTGGAATATGCAAAATTGACTTTCTGAATTATTATACTTTATCAAAAAAAAAAAGGACAGTGAAACAATGACGAACTATTTGCATGGTTGGAACACTATTTTGAGTATGCTCACATTAGAAACCTAAACTTTCAGGTTGATGAAAACACAAGCATAAAAGTGAACATACTACAAAGGAGCTTCAACCAACGAGAACTGCATAAAGGTGTAAACCTCATAAAAGATTAAATACATTTTAGGCCAGATTTCACATGCCCTGCCCATGCTTGACTTGAACAAAAGAATAACTTCCAAGTCTATCTGGCTAGAAACTGTATGTTATAGTGCATGAAAATTGGTACCCAGCAAGATGTACCATAACACAATAGAAAATGCAACTTTCTGTACAGTTAGCTAAAAACCTGAAAACAATCACTTTGGAAGTGAAGGTCTTGGTGCACAATGCAAGAAGAACAGCTTCTTGATTTCCTTCACGCATTCTCCGTATTCTAACTACCCTGCAAACAAGGTTATATCAGCTTTCGCGATTGAGAACTTAATGATTGAGATTCCATTTCTGAGAAAAGACCTAATATTAATTGCAATGTAGAGCTTGCCGATGTCTTACTCTTCAGTCAATGTTGCTGGCCGTTTCGTTGATGGATCAGCTGACAGGCGCAAAGGTTTATTCAGAGATAGCTTGATAAGCTCATCAATTTCCTCAGTCATTGTCGCAGAAAACAACATGGTCTGTCTCCGCTTTGGACACAATCTAACCTGTTTATAACCCAGGACATGTTCAGCATGTATATGCCCATAGGACATCCTTTTCTATAGAGTAAACAGTTAATTATATTCTATACCTTGAAAGTTCTCCATAATAAACGAATGTACTAAAACTTTGTCCTTCCAGATAGAAGATATAGCTTTGTATTAGAGTCAAAGTTTATTGACATGAATTACAGTTAAGTTTTAAATAAGATAGTTGTAATCCCTTTTTTTGGATGGTTATAAGATAATTATTTCTCACACAGCTATCTTAGCTCTATAGGAAAGGAAACCACGATGTTGAAGGCATACCAGTTCACGAATTTCAGCACTGAATCCCAGCTCCAGTAGTCGATCGGCCTCATCAAGAATCAATACTGCAAGATCATCCAAATCAACTGACTTGGAGTTCCGTAGATGATCTATCATACGTCCTGGAGTTGCCACGACAATATCAGGCATTGATCTCAAGGCTTGTTCTTGCACCTGAAATAGAGCACGACATTCCCGTAATTGTTGGAAGCAGTAGCCAAGCTTTTCCTAGGAAAGATCTAGAAAAGCTTTAAACATACCTTGGTTGACAGACCACCAACAACCAGACAACATCTGATATCTGTCATAAACTGCGCAAGTTTACCTATCATACTATGAACCCTGGATAACACATAAGACATAACCCAGTCAATCCATAGTAGAGCCTGAAAAGAATCAATCGACATACCATACAAAACAATAGTAGTTTGTATATACATTAGGCAAAGACAATATTTTAATTTCATTCAAGGGGCAAACAATTCTGATCTTTAAATTTTTAATAAAGTTATGATTTTGGACATTGAAGCCTAATATAATTGCTGGATAATTAATGTTATCTGTATTCCTGGATGGAATTTCATGTAGCGGGACAACGTATTTGCAGTTTGGAACCCAATAGTTTCTTATTCAATCGAAGGCATATCTGATGCCAAATATAAGTAATAGCTTCAGTTGCACAAAAAGGGGACCTGCTTTGGCACACGAGTAGCGGAAGCACCAGAAAATATAATGAATGAGAACAGACAAGATTGAGAAAGCAACACTTAAAATTAGTACACACAATTTTTATAAATGAGGAGATAAGGAGACGTACTGAACAGCCAACTCCCTTGTTGGAGTAAGAATAAGAACCCTAATTGCAGGCCTATTTTTTGGACGGTACAACAGTCTCTCCAGTGTCGGTAAAGCAAAGGCAGCTGTCTATAGAGGCAAAATGTAGAGCGAAGGAGCACAAATCAAAACACAAACAACAAACAACTAGCTAAATATAAGTACATTAGATCTAACATCGCAAAATTGTACCTTTCCAGATCCTGTTATAGCACTCCCACAAATATCTCGGCCCGTTAAGGCCAGCGGAACGCAAGCAGCCTACATCGGAGTAACGCACATTAATACACAAGCTGAGACTACATTCAGGGGTAACAGAAGCTGGCAAAGAGAAACACCTGAATCGGGGTGGGCTTACTGTAACCCAATGCTTCACAAGCTCGAAGCAACGGCCTTGAGATATGGAGCTCCATAAATGAATTGGCTTGAAATGAAACTCCTTCTGATGAGGCAAAAAATGGCTTTTTTTCTCCAACATTCGTATCTACTTCATCATCACCATCCTCCGGTCTATACTCTTCCTATTATTATGCAAGACATATAATCGAACCAATTAAACAACTAATCTTAAACATATCCATTCCAATCTATGTAGGCACAATTCATTCCAGTAATAAATAATTTTAACTTCTGACACAAATAAAAGTTCTCTTAACACTAACATTCACTAACTGGACTAAAAATTCAGTCCCAACTAGTTGATACTCACTCTGTCCCATTTTATGGGCACACTTTCCTATTTAATCTATATTTAAAGAGAAAAAAGGCCAACTTTAAGCTTCCTATTTCAATTTATAGCCACACAAAAGTGTATACATTCTGTTCCTAGCTAAACGTATCTAAAATTATTTCGGAAAACTTCAACAACAAAAAAAAGATACTTCTATGTAAAAAAATAGAGATAACAGGAACAGTTTTACTTGGCGGTGAGGTTCTGAGTCATCGGAATCAGAATCTTCTTCGACTGGTTTAGCTATAGGTTCAGACAATTGTTGACGGGCTTTTGATATTTTAAAATCAATAGACGTCGTGCTACGGCGGCTGTGTTCATCGGCGACGGATTCGGAATAAGAAGAGAAGTCCCATGGAGATTGTGTCTTTTTCTTAGGTTTGTTGTCGGCGTCTTCATTATCTTCTGCTTCTTCTTGTTCTTCTTCTTCATCGTCATTCTCCTCGTACTGCACTTCCTCGTCACTAGGTTGTTCGAACAAAAAATCTGCCATTGGAATACGGTACTAGGATGACTGCTGGTTCGTGCTTTTGTGAGGGTTTTAGAATTTGTTTTGAGTTGCAGGGTTTTACTACAGTTGTTCGTTTGGAGTTTGGACCAGAGTTCGTAACCTAGACAGTGGTGTATTTTATTTGCGCTTAATTTCGTTAATCTCGCAACTCTCCCACAATGTTTTCGTTAAATCATGGAGAAAGCCCTCCAACTTTTGAATACTACCTTTTCACCTCTCTTTCAGCACACTTTAATTAATTTTTTGGTCTTTTTTTGTGGTCTGCAATATTTGATTTTTTCAAATATCAAGAAAGAGTTAGCTTCTTTTTCTAAAGTTGCTCTTGGAGTAAAGAGCCTAGGAGTATTTGTTATATTTTTCAATGAACAAATTAAGGTTAATATAATTAATTTCATTGTTAATTAATGCTAAAAAATAGATTTCTTAATATGCGTAAAAAAAAACAAAAAAATCAATTAAAATGAACCGGAAGAATTAACACACTGCAATTAAGACCACCTATTTTTTAATAGCCTTTGTATCATTTTTCCCCTTTTCCCAAAACTTCATTTCTACACATAAATATTGTCATTATTGAGATCCTATCAAGGTATTTATTGTGTTTTTTTTTATTAAATTTTTTACTTTAAAATTATCTCATAATTAATCCTGAATTTTTATCTTTTTATGATTCCTTAATTTTTTCTCTTTATTCTAATGTAAATTTTCTTATCATTGAACTCTCTCGCAAGTTCAACCGCTAGCGATTTGTTGATTGTTATACTTTCTCACAACCGCATGAGAAGAGCTAGGTACCGATTCTAATAACACATGGAATAGTGCACCTACATTTTATGGCATTTATTTTTGAGAAATTTTCATAAAGCACTATCTTTTAGTAGTAATTAGTCATCTATAGATATCATTTGTTATATTACGGATTATAGATACCTTTTATGTGGTTATAAGATGTATTTGATGTATTTAAGCTATTGTATTCATGCATACAGTAGCAAAAATAGGCGTGAATCAGGGAAGTCCGGCTAATCAGTTGTTGTATTCGAGTATATTCGACTGTATTCACGGAGTGAAACATGAGATTACAGCTGGACAGATTATTATATTCGACTGTATTCACAACGTGAAATAGGGGATTACACAGTTTTAAAAGGGAAAGTGAATCAATTATCATAATAGGCTCCTAATATAACTCAACAAACTCAATTATAACATACAAAATTTGTATTTTCAGTTATAAAAAAGATTCTCAACCGAAAAATACCCCAAAAATATAGCAATCTTCAGAGAAAATTATATAATACATCTGAATACATAAATTATATTAATTAAAAAAAACTTATGAATACATTCATGGCATATAGCGAGACAGTGAATACAATGAAATGCATAGAATACAGCGGGATACATTGAAATACAATGAGAAAAAAAGACAGTGAATATAATGAAATACATGAAATACAACGAGATACATTGAATTACAATGAAAAAAAAGACAATGAATACAATGAAATACATGAAAATATATTGACATATATTAACAGAAAATCATCCTACAACATCCGTATCTCAATTTTTTCAATTGGCAGGGATGGTATTCACTATTGTTATGACTTGGAGAACATGGGATTTTTGCTTTTCCTATTGGCTTTTTAGTTGAACGTGACTAGAGATTTGGAAAGCTTCGTTTACGCCAAAGGCAAAATTAGCAACGGACCTACATACTAATCATACATAAGTTTTGCGGGCATGGAAATACGCTGCCGCAAGACAACTTCTTGATCCGTAGCAGTTCAAGTAGTACCACTTGTCTCGCTATGGTTGCTTCCCCTGCTGACCCAGTCAATTCTATCCTCAACGTCATCGCAAGTGCAACTATACTCTAACAATTCTCCTACTAAAATGGAGGATATCGACGGAGGAAAAATCGCAAGCGAACTAGATAGAGAAGAGGAAGAGAATCAGAAGTTTTAATGGGATGGGGAAGAGAACGGGATGTATCAAAGTAGAGAGAGAAAGAAAATATTGTAACTGATTAGCGTATTTAGTGGCTTAGGGCTAGGAGGTAACCAAAATTAAATATTTTGCTATAAACCTTAAAAGGTATCTATAGAATATAATTTTTTTAAATGGTATTTATTTAAAATAAATAAGGTGTTAACCTTTACTATATGAGGTAAAAATTCCTTTATTTTTTTACTAGAAGGCCGAGAGCTAACTATGAAGATACTACATGAGAGAGAAAAATCAGGAGGGTAAATGAAGTTACAATCACGAGTAATGAAAGATTATAAGGAGTGTAATTTCTGGTTTTATTTGTTATAATGTCTTTCTCTCTTTCCTCTTTTGAATGAAATTGTAAATAAAAAAAAAGTTAACTTTAAGCTTCCTGTTTTAATTTAGGAGTAGTTTAGTTCATATGTACTATATAACTTCAAGAATTTTTGTCTTTCTTGCATTTCCGTTGTTTAGTCTATAAGCTTTCTCGCTAATTTGCATGTGTAACATATATGAAAGGTCTTATTTTTCCGTAAAAATTACACGGAGCGCCCTGTCGCCCCTTTTTAACCTGTAGCCGTTTTATTTTTCTGTTTGCACCCGTACCCGTTTTTTTGTTAAAAGCCTTTTAAAAAGACTATTTTGCCCTTCTTTATTAAAAGACTACTTTCTCTCCAAGTATACACTAGTCCTCTACCGTCTCTGCCTCTCTCTCCCGTTATTCGCATTTTTTGATTTGTTCTTCTCTGAAATCAAACGGTTTTCGTCGTTGTTTTTTATTTTCAATTGTTTGTTCCCCAATAACATTACGTATAATCACAGGTACATTGCATTAACTTTCTGGGTTTTATTTTAGTATTAATTTTTACGATTTAATTTTTGGTTTTGGTTTTGATAGTCATGTATTTATGATAAAATAGTTTCGTAGGGTTTAGTTTTATTAGTGCATTAGTTTTACTTTTACGATTGTGTTTTTAGGTTTCTTGAACGTGTGTTTGTATTTTTGATGAAAATTCTAAATTATTCAGTGTTTGGAGACGTCGAAATTTTTAAAAATTTTGAGAGTTAAATAGATGATACTATTAAAGTGTGAAGTTTATAATACTTCAATGATACCTTAGTTTTAGGAGTTGAAGTTTTGTTTCGTGTTTTGTGTTTTTTGTTATATTTTTTATGAACTTGAGCATTATTTTGGAGTTGAATTTATGTTTTGTTTTTTGTAAAAACTACAGCATGTTTTTGCTGAATGTTTTATTTTGTAACTGGTGAACTTCATCTCTAGGAGTTGAAGTTTTTGTTTTGTAACTGGTGAACTTACAGCATGTTTTTGCTGAATGTTTTATTTTGTAACTGGTGAACTTCATCTCTAGGAGCTGAAGTTTTTGTTTGTAACTGGTGAACTTCAGCTCTAGGAGCTGAAGTTTTTGTTTTGTAACTGGTGAACTTTCAGCTCTAAGAGCTGAAGTTTTTGTTTTGTAACTGGTGAACTTCAACTCTAGGAGCTGAAGTTTTTATTTCGTAACTGGTGAACTTCAGTTCTAGGAGCTGAAGTTTTTGTTTTGTAATTGGTGAACTTCAGCCTTCTTAAAGCTGAAGTTTTAACTGATTTTTTTGATAATGTTCTGATGTTATTTTTTGTATCTTTTACTTTTTTTAACAGATGGCACCTAAAGCACCTAAAGATCCTAAAGCAGCTAAAGCACGTCAAGCAGCTAATGCACCTAAAGATCCTAAAGCGCCTAAACAACCTATAATACCCCCAGGTCCTTTAGTCCCTGCTGCTCCTAAACAACCTACAAAACCAGGGGATAGATATTATTGTCGCGCCCCCTTTTTCTCGCGAAATCGGGTTTATGATATTTGGTTGGGACAACTCTTTCCTTTTGGGAAAAGGGGTTTTGCGATTTTGAAGAGTCGCCACCTAACGATTTTAAGGTGCGTTAGGGCACCTATGGGGTTCAACTACAACTATGTTTGGTAACCGGAGATAGGGTAAGGGCTTGAAATTATCCTAAGGGGAAGGTGTTAGGCACCCCTCAGGATCCACTAGTGTGGTTCCCGGCCAGATAGTTTTTTGTGAATTTGTGCAATTAGCAAGTAAACAAATAAGGCTCAAATAATAGGGGATTTTGAATTTAAATACGCAAGTGTTTGAAAAAAAAAATAAAAGCAAGGTTTTGAAGAGAGTTATAATCTAAACATGCTTGTGAATGTAAAAGGAGTCCTAGGTTTGTTTGTAATATGGATCACATCAATGCAATACCCGGTATGGCACTCCTCAGAAGAGGGGATACACGTGGTATTAGCACACCGGTCATCATATCCATATCTACCCTTCCCACCCCGTGAAGGTATTAAAGCGATGATTGGTCTCGACCTCTATTGCATGCTGTTACCCGTCCCATTCCTATCAGTCCCGGAGGGATTTAGGACTACTATTCCTATAAGAGGGAGGTTTTAGGCTGAATCTTAGGTTTAAAGGTAAAAAGGCTAAGGCGACATACAAAAACACATAGGACTGCATTTAAAGGGGAGACATGTAAACAATTAGAAGGCTCATGTATACCTCCGCAAATAATGCACATAAACAGCACGACTTAAACACAGTTAAGGTCTGAATTTTAAAATCCTAAAGCAGGGTGTTTGAGTCAGAACCAGATTCATTATATAACTCTGAAAAGAAGTCCGAATCAGGCCTGTCTGCTGGTTGTAGCAGTTGATAATTAACCAAGGTAGTCCCAGTTTTATTTAAGTAATTACCTAGGCTTGCCTAGGCGTGAGCAGGATTCGATAGTTATTCAAGATTATTAAGACAGTTGGAGATTATTATTATTACCTAAACATGCTGTTCTAGGTGTTCAGCACATAGAATTGTTGCTAGTTAATTGCAAAGACTAAGTAAAATTGTTGTATTCCTTTTATGCGTTCATAATTAGCCTAAGTGTGCTTAAGCAAATATAAATGAAATCCTAAAGACATGATATCTAACGTGCAGAGATGCAGAAGAATGTATATGCAGAATCCTAAACAGGATTTCTATATGCACGAATACTACATCGTTTAGAACATGATTACTAGAATATGCAGAGATGACATGCTTGTTAGTGTTGTTTAGCCTAAAACAGGATCTCTAAGTGTGTATGGCAGTAGAAACATGATTGCAGAAACACTGGTTATTAACACATTTAACGCAGGATTTGCTAAGTGGTATGATAGTGAAATGGACATGCTGAAAACAGTAAGTGTAAATCCTAAGGAGCATGATCTCTAATGCATGAAATGAGTCCTAAGCATGGATTCTATTACGCAATTAGGAATGTAAACCTAATAACATGCTTTCTACCCCTTTTGATAGCACGTATATTTCCCATCCCTTTTCACTAGCCAACCCCATAATGTTTACAAAATATTACAAACCGTGTGATTGAATTACATAAGCAGAAATGAAAGAAAAACAAGAAGCTACAACCATAGGAAGCCTGATCCTGACTTCCTGTCCGAGTTATGTAATTAATCACTTCAATGCCAATATTATTCCAAAGCCTTTCTCATATCTGGGTGTGTCAGAGTTCCCTAAGGACCTCAAAGGATCCCGAGCAGTGCTCACACCCAGATTTGCATAAACAAACAGAATGAGTGTAGTGTGGAAGGGCCAGCTCTTATGTGTCCAAGTTCAGAGGGAGCTCAAGGGTCCCAAGGCAAGGCTCGCACAAAAGGGGCAGAACCTAAATTTTAAGAGTAGGTGAGAGTGCTGGACATAGTTTGAAAAGAGTTTGTTTAAAAATTGGGCTGAAAGTAATCAATAACATAGGTGATTGAAAGCAGTTGTGGTAGTAAACAAAACTCAAACTCCCAAGATGGGATCACACACAGAATCAGTAGTCATACAAAGGGGTCAAGGGGTTTAGGACACACATACATTTGACTGTAAACACATAACCCCATTAAGGGTCTTAGGACTAGTTGGACATGCACAACAATGGCTGATACTTGCATGATCACAGGCTAGTCAGAAAGAATATAAGCACATTGAGGGGATAGGGACTTGGGATGGTAAATGCACAATAAGTGACTGACAGAGCATGCCTTGAAACACACATAGGGGAGTGCATTAATCTAAAGGGGAAGGGGAGACATTATAGCATGCTAGTAATGCACCTTAACAGAACCCCAAGCGGGAGTAGACCAAAATGAAAGAAGCTGAAACAAATAAGGCAACATGTTGTTGTTGGAGCTTTAAAATTAAACTAGGACATACCAGTCAAAGAAGCAAAGTGCAGAAAGGAAAAGTAAGCAGGATTCCACAGTCTAGCCCTTGCTTTCAGCCAGCTAGACAAAGCAGTAGCACAAGTAGTAATAGAGAAAGAAAGGGTTTTGAGTGTGTAAGTGTGTGTTCTGAACTCAATTGTTCGTGTCCTTTTCTAATGAAAACATTGGGGTATTTATAGCTTTAAAAACGAGTAGAGAATAAGGTAACACATAAGGTTTTATCACAGACATGGAAATAATCACAATCAGAATCAATCAACACAAGTACTTCCCTTTAATCAAGGGATTACTGCTCAAACGGATACTAACAGGGTTAATTAAGGAAAGAAATCAGTTTGAGACAGATTGATTCTTGCCATATAAGGGGGTAGTAAAAGTATAAGGTAAATAATTGAGTCTAAGTACAAAATATACTTAATTTTGGGAAAGGATTCAAGGTAAAACATCACAGTAATTAAAGGAAGGGAACCAATCAATTTAAACAAATGAGTAAAATTTAGGGTTTATAAGAAAACCTTGCAATTAAACCGTCACTTAAGGAAAGCAAGATCAATCAAGAAGTGGTCACGATTCTGCACTTCAACATATAAATAGCAAGGAATGAAAAGGCGTATTAGACATGCAGGGTCAAACATATTGACAAAAGAAGCAACACAAACATATAGTAGTAGCAGGAGTAGGCTATGATTCGGTAGTAAAAGAAACCTACTCGGAGCACAGTAGTCAACAAAGTCAAGTGGTCACATAGAATCAGAAGTGAAGAAACCATAGTAACAGGTAAAGGAGATCAACACATAGAAACAAGAAAAGTCTTTAAACTCATAGCAATAAGTGAAGAAAACATTTATAAGGAATTAGGGTTTTGACAGAGCTGAGTTGAAAAGGTAGGAACTCAGGATCGGATAAGTCAAACAAGAGAAAAAGGATTCAAACACAAAGAACTTAATCGAACCAAACATGCGTATAAAATAAACAAAGAGAGAGTTTCAGAAACCCAGATAGAACCAAAACACTTAGGTTTTTTAACACGATGAACCAGGTAGCAGAAAACATGGACAAACTGTTTAAACAAAGTAAAATCATAAAACACACTGAAAATCGGAGAAAAGTTTAGGAAACCCTAATTTGAAAATGAAGAGTTATTTTGAAAGAAAATCGAAGAACCTTTGAGAAAACACTAAGAATTTCATAACATGCATATATCTAAGACATATCTGAAAGAAAAATCGGAAAGCTCTTAAAGCTAGGGTTTCAGAGAACCCAGAAAAGTGAGAAAGACTTCGAAAGGTTACCGATCTAGCCGGAAAAGCCATGGATCCGACTTGAACGGTCATGGGTGGCCGGAAAAAGACCANATGGGATCACTAAAATAGTTAACCAGTAGACATAGGAGACGAGTACACGCCTCAAACCGCCATGGGAGTCCATGGATTAGGTGGGGATTGAAGGGAATTAGGGTAGATTTGGGCGACGGCGGCTAGGGTTTAGGTGATGTTGCAGAGAGAGTTTGAGAGGAAGGGATTCAAGGGCGGCAGTTGGTGAGAAATGATTTAGGGTAAGGGATCGTTTAGGGGTTAAAAATGGTGAGGGGCAATGGTGGTCGTTAATCTGAATGATCAACGGCCTAGATTAAAAGGGGTAGGTGGGGATCCGGGTTTGGGTAGGATTTAATTGAGTAAGGGTCGGGTTTAAATTAAAATTGGGCTGGGGAATTGGGTTCGAATTTAGGCTAAAATCGAAATACAAATGGCTGTTATTAATAGCCAATTTCCCTTTTAAACTTATAAGAATAGTAAATGGC
>NC_031992.1:3564541-3595363 GCF_001879085.1 Nicotiana attenuata
GGGGGGGGGGGGGGGGGGGGGTTAGGTAATGCGAAAGTCTCATAACTGGAATTGTCAGCTCAACTTATATTTCTGACTCCACAGCAGCAAGGCCATAATAATGTAAAGAAGGAAGACAAGCATAGCAAAAAAAAACATATGGAAATTTAAAGATACATTTAGTGAATTCAATCCATTTCCATTTAGAGATACATTGAATTAGATATCAGACAATCTCATTTAACCTTGATGTGTTGTGAAAACATCTAACAACTCCCAAGTAAGCTAGAAATTCAAATCCAAACCTAATCAGTCTACATTTAACAATCTAGCACTCATAATTGAGATCCATTGACAAATTTTAGAACTTTTCTATACACAAGAAAGCTCCTTTATTCAAGAAAAACAATTAGCTCTACTCATGGATCAAAATAAAGGGACAAATCCCATCATCTTAAAACTTAACAAATTTGCAGAAAAACAAAAAATAAGGGGATTTTGATCCAACATTCATTTGAAAACCCTTTTCTGACCCAAAAAAAATCAATTTTTAAGCTACATTACCGGTGGAAAAAAAACAGGAAACAACAATTTTGTAAAAAAAACAAAAGAATCAGACTTCACAGTTTGAGGGGTTGATCCAAGATTCATTAGAAGCCATATTCTCACAAAAAAGATTCAATTTTTAACATACATTATCAATTAAGCAATACAAAAATCAGTAAAATAAAAACTCAAAATTTGATCTAAGAAAAAGGGGTTGTAGATTTATACCTCAGAATGAGTTTCAAGTTCATCATGTTCAACTGAATCACTGCCACAAGCAATAATCTTGAAACAAGAAGAAGCTGTTGATTTTCCCATTTTTTTTCTTCTTTTTTTTTTCTCTCAGTCACTGATTGACCAGTCTTCTCTAGCCTTTTTTTGCTCCAGTGTTGCAGTAGTAGTAGTAGATATTCTATAGCTGTTGGAAATTGTACCTAATAAGCTGATAATAATAAAAAAAAAAAGTTAAAAAAATAAAAAGTTTTTTTTAAGAACACGGACCTCAACACTCTCCTAAAATCTAGCTGACTTTAGTATTTTCAGGTCCGTGGTTTTTATTTTCCTTTTTTTTACAGCCCCAGTAGTTGTCTTTATAAAAGAAACGGAAAAAGATATGAATATATTTCCGTTGAGACTAAAAGACAAGAATTATCCTATTTAAAAAAATCCAAATTTAGATCTGTTGTTGTTTTGTCCCACTCTTGTTTTTTCGTTCAATCCAACTTTCATTTCTATAACATCGTAATAAGTTGAAAATGATATTTTCTTTTATTAAGATAAAAATGTTTAAATTTAACTTAATACAGCTGTACAAGTAGTATTAAATAATTAGAATATTTAGCACTTTATGTGGAGGACGTATCTACTTTTAGAAAAGGGTAGAAAGTAGGTCCTATTTTTAGTATCATTCTGTATTATCTTAGCTTTCAATTTCTAACTATTTGTTGTTCCCTAATTTTGATTTTTTTTTATTGCTTAGTTATTTTGTTGTATTACTACTTTTGCCTTCATTATTTTTAACATGGCTTCTTCACTATATTTTTTTCAAACTTGTTGTGAATTACTTTTCTTGAGCCGGGAATCTATCGAAAACAACATCTCTACCTCCACAAGTTATAAATAAGATATGCATATATATTATCCTCCCCAGACTTCACACTATGGGAATATACTGGGTATATTGTTTTTTGTTGTTATATCTATTTATATTTGACTGGAAGAAAATAAATTTATAAATTTTTCTATGTTATTTTATAGATCGATCTTTTATGTTATTTTATAAAATTCATGTAATTACAATAAATTTTGCAATAAATTACAAAAATCAAATCTTCCTTTTTACTAGTGTCATACTGCAATAAGTTCACTAGTGAATCCTCTAATATTAGGTGGCATTTGGATTCAAAGGTATCAAAATCCTGGAATGAAACAGTGATTTGCCTTCAACTGAGCTCTGCACAGATTGAGCTTCAATGGTGGAAGAGCTTAGCTCTCACGCCATGAAAATACAGAGAGGATCAGAGAGGGAGAGAGAGAGGAATGAACATTCTAGAAAATCATTTTGTTCAATTCATACAAGTGAGCAATTGAGCGGAGCTCCTCTCACTATATACACGGATGTAATACAAAGCCAGCTAACTGTCAACTATCACTATTCCTAACTAACCACTAAGCTCACTAATGTCATAGGCTAAGTAATGAAAAAAATAAATATAATTAATCTTAATACCACCACCACCCCCTCAAATTGGAGGTGTGGTAAACACAGCCAACTTGCTTAATGTGGCACTATGTATGATTCCAGTTAAAGCTTTGGTCAGAATGTCGGCCAGTTGACTATCTGTCCTAATATGATGAAGTGAAACAAGCCCTGCTTGTAATTGATCACGCACAAAATGACAGTCCACTTCTATATGCTTGGTTCTTTCGTGGAAGACTGGATTCTTGGCAATGTGAAGTGCAGATTGGCTATCACAGAACACTAAAATAGGCATTGGAAAAGGGACAGTTAGTTCTTCAAACAGTCTGCTCAACCATACCAACTCCCCTACTACTTTCCTCAAGGCCCTGTACTCTGCTTCTGCAGAGAATAGTGATATAGTTTCCTGTTTCTTAGACTTCCAGCTGATAGGGCTATTGCCCAGAAGTACCAAATAACCTGTAATGGATCTCCTGAAATCTGGGCAGGCTGCCCAATCAGAGTCACAACAGGCTTTGACTGTGCAATCTGCATCCTTAGACATGAAGATTCCCAGAGTATGATCATTTCTCAAGTACCTGAGCAGTTGGAATGCTGCCTTCAAATGATGTTCTCTGGGCTCTTGCATGAACTGACTCAAGTGTTGGACAATATATGCAATATCCAGCCCAGTATTGGTTAGGAAATTTAGTTTTCCCACCAGCTTTCTATAGTAAGTGGGGTCTTGTAAGAAGGTACCTTCTTTGGCCTTTAGCTTTATGGTAGGATCTAAGAGAGAAGAACAAGGCTTGTAATCTAGGCAATTGTACTCTTTCAGCATGTCTAATACAAATTTCCTTTGAGAGATTATGATACCATCATCCTTGTACATCACCTCTAGTCCCAGAAAATAATGTAGTTGGCCCAGATCTTTGATCCTAAATTGCTCATGCAAGAAGGCCTTCAATTGTATGATCTCTTCCTGGTCAGTCCCAGCAAACAGCACATCATTTACATATACTATAACATATACTGAGGATTTTCCATTTTTCTTATAGAAAAGTGAGTAATCATTCATGAAATGTGTATATCCTTTTAAACATAAGGTTTCAGTCAATTTTGCATACCATTGTCGACTACCCTGTTTTAGGCCATAGAGAGATTTGTTTAGCTTGCAAACCAGTGTTGGCTTATCCATAACAAGTCCAGGTGGAACTTACATATACACTTCCTTATTAAGGTCCCCATGGAAGAAGGCATTATTTACATCTAGCTGAGATATACACCACCCTTTCTTCACTATTGTATCTACCACTACCAGTGCTCTTACTGTTGTCATTTTCACTACTGGTGAGAATGTTTCTGTGTGGTCAATTCCTGCCTGCTGAGTATAGCCTTTGACAACCAACCTGGCTTTGAATCTTTCTATGCTACCATCAGCTTTGTGCTTCACCTTGTAAACCCACTTGCATCCTATAGATCAGAGGCAACATGGTGGTTCATAGAGAACAAGGCATTAAGAGAATTAGGATTTGGTTTAAGTTTAGGTAGAGAATGGACATTGTCTTGTAAATAACTAGGTGCTTTATGTGTCCTTAAGGACTGTCTCAGCTGCATGGGTTCTATATGGGGTTGTTCAATGTGATTCTATGGTGAAAATGATATTGGAGAATTAGGCATCATAGAAGATGATGAGGAGTGATCATGTGCAGGTGACATAAGATTGGTTGTGCTGTCGGCATGACTCCCTTAATCACTCAAAGCTTCAGATGTTTATTGTGTGATGTTTGTATTGTCATAATATTGTTCACATAGAGGTTCAATAAAAGGAATTGAATGAGGAACATATGGTTAGAAGATGCATCCATATTGGCTGCAAATGGAAAAATAGACTCATTGAAGATTACATCTCTGGAGACAGTGATTCTTCTAGGGGCTAGACTTAAAACTTTGTATCTCTTTGTGTTGAAAGAGTTGCCAATAAAAACATGTGGTGTTGTTCTCAAACTTGTCCCTACGAGGTTTAGGTATAGTAGGGTAGCACAGGCAGCCAAAGCTCTTTAGGTGAGAATATTTTGGCTTCCTCTTGTATAGCAGTTCATATGGAGTCTGGTTGTTAATAGAGGTGGAAGGAAGTCTGTTTATGATATAGGTGGCACAGAGTACACATTTACCCCAATATCTTAGGGGTAGTTTGGATTGAAAAAGGAGTGTTATGGCAGCTTCAAGGAGATAGTTGTATTTTCTTTCCACCACACCATTATGTTGTGGAGTGTAGGGACAAGTTCTTTGGTGGATGATACCCTTAGATTGAAATAGGGTGTTTGTTTCTGCATTGGTAAACTCTAGTTCATTATCTGTTCTCATAGCTTTTACGATTACTCCAAACTGATTTTCTACCAAACTAATGAACCCCTTAAGTACTTGGACGACATTGCTTTTGCTAGATAGAAGATGAGTCCAAGTGGACCTACTGAAATCATCCATAATAGTCATGAAATACTTGTATTTATCATGTGTGGGCGCATGGTATGGTCCCCACAAATCAACATGTAAGAGTTCAAAAATTTTATTGGTTGTGTTGGTTTTCTGTGGGAATGGGAGCCTTTCCTGTCTGGCCACTGGACATATGGTGCAATTGAAAGGTTGTTTGGAAGAAAAGGTCACAGGAATGGAGGAAATATTTTTCATTTTTACAAAGGAAACATGTCCAAGTCTGTTATGCCATAGAACATCCACACTGTCTCCAACACACATATGAGAAAATGTACTAGGAGTTCTAGAGGATGAATTTACAAAAGAGAATTGTTCTTCAGTACCTGCACTTGAACTATTTACAACTGGATAAGAAGGAACACACTTATTGACATGTAATGGCATATCTACAACAGAATGAGATGGACATTGTTTGATACAAGTGCAACAAGTGATAAGAGTGGGCAAGTAATCATTGGTCTTTACTCCAAGGTTTGTACTGTTGTTCTTCAAGCATCTTGGGCACAAGATGTATAGCCCATCCTTGACTCTACCAATCACCAGAGGCCTCTTCATTGAAGGGTCCTGCAATATGCAACAATGTTAATGAAGGCAACAAGACAACTGAGATGATAGGTGAGGGGATGAACAGAGATTAAATTGTATCTAAAGGAAGGAACAAACATCACCCTATTTAGAGTGATCTTAGGAGTAAGCACAACATTACCAATCTCAGTCACTTTCACTTTATAACCATTTGGAAGTATGACAAGTAAAGGATAAGGCAAAGTTACTATGTTGGTTAGCAAGGATTTGTTAAAGGTCAAATTATTTGATGCCCCTGAATTTACAATCCTTGAGTCAGTTTTGTTTTTGAAACATTCACATGAAAGTTTACCAAAGTCAATAGAGGAAGTGCAGGCTATGACCTACAAAGTTTGCTGCTCCAGATGGAATGTTGGCATTGTTTGTGCAGTCTCTTCCTCCTCCTGATTGAAATTGTTGTAGCAGGCTCACTAGCTGGTTGTATTCTTCCTTGGTGAGGCTTACATTCTGAGAAGTACAACTCTCACTATCAGCATGTTGAGTATCTGTGGCTGCTACATATGCATTAGCCATTCCCCTATTTCCTCTATTGAACCTAGTATTCTGGTTCACATTTGGATTGTTCCCATAGTTAAAGTTCTGTCTTGGATTTTGACTGAAATTGGAAGCTTGATTATAACTTGTATTTGGATTCTGATTTGTATTTAGACCTTGAGGATAGACATGGAGTTTGTAACACTTCTCTTTTGTGTGCCCTGTTCTTTTGCAATAGTCACAGAAAGGTCTGTTCCTATTGTTGTGAGTGTTGTTGGAGAATAATTTGTTTTGAACGATCCTGTCTTGCTTGTGTTAACATTTAGGGTTGATGACTCAAGAGCGAAGTGGTTATGAGGTTTGATTTCTCTCTGTCTTTCCTCTTGAATTAGCAATGAGAAAGCTTGTGCAATCGTAGGAAGAGGATTCATCATGAGGATACTACCTCGAACCACAATATACGTTTCATTCAGTCCTATAAGGAATTGTATTAACCTCCTGTCCTGTTCTGCTTTGTGCATACTTTCCTTAGCTCTACATGTGCAATTGCAGGTACAATGAGATCTGGCAAGCAGAGTGGTGAGTTCTTCCCACAACTTTTTCATTTTAGTGTAATAACTAGTAACATCAAGGGCTCATTGGGACAAATCATTGATCTCCTTTTGGATCTGGTATAATTTTGTTCCATCAGTTTGATCATATCGATCTTCAAGCTCTTTCCACAACTCGACTGCATCTGTCACATACTCAACACTATCTGCAATTTCCTTTGCCAAGGAATTCAAAATACATGAGGTCACCATATCATCACACCTCTCCCACAAATGATAGTTTGAGGAGTCTGGTTCTGGCCTTTTGCAGTCCCCATTGATGAAGCCAGTTTATTCTTCAATGATAGGGCTCTCATCACACCTCTTCTCCATGATCGATAACCAAAACCATCAAATGGAATAGGAACTAATGCTGCTCCCGAATTATCAGAAGGATGCATATAAAAAGGACTACTAGTGTCAATAGTTGGCTGATTCGGAGATTCAGCCATGGTCGGTGTAGACTGCTCATCGTCTCCGACGGTAACCATCTCGTATAAGGTACGAATTTCAGCTAATCAAATAATAAAAGGTCGTAACTATAGATTTAGGACTCTGACAGAAAATTCCAAAGGCTATGACTTAAATTGATGAGAAGAGAGTCTGCATGCGTGCGATCAAAAGTGAAATCGAAGCCAATGAATTTAGATCTAACAAATTTTGAAGGAATGAATCAAAACATGTGGCCTCGCTCTGATACCATATCAAAATCCGGTAATGAAACAGTGGTTTGCCTTCAACTGAGCTCTGCACAGGCCGAGCTTCAATGGTGGAAGAGCTTAGCTCTTATGCCATGAAAATACAGAGAGGATCGAAGAGGAAGATAGAGAGAGAGGAATGAACATTCTAGAAAATCATTTGAGTGGAGCTCCTCCCACTATATATACGGATGTAATAACAAAGCCAGCTAACTGACAATTGTCACTATTCCTAACTAACCACTCTAACCACTAAGCTAACTAACTAGCTAATGTCATAGGCTAAGTAATAAAAAAAATAGATATAATTAATCTCAACAAAAGGAAGATCTGATTATTGTTTAATGTTCAAGAGCATATATGTAGTTTAGATAGAAATAGTGTAGAATACAGTTGAATAAATTGAAAGGGACAAAAGGAAATTAATAAATGAAAACAGTCAAATATCTTTAATGACACAAAAAACTATTTCAAGTAGTTCACCAATATCTCGTACGGCAAATAATCACGAGAAATGGCATAATCACCTTTCCATTAATTCTTTTATTCTTCTTCAAGTGACACTTCATCCTTTTCTGATAATGACTTTAAGTAATTTTTCTTCCTTTTTTGATATTAATTCTTTTTCTATCTTTATTTTGCATATACCTTCCTCTAATGAAGATTTAAGGTAGTTTAGCTTATCTTTGTTCTTTTCCCTTCCTTTTATTTTTGTAAAAAAAAAAGAAGCAATTTCCAGATTCTATACACTCATTACAGATATTTGTCAATTAATAAAAATTACACTGAAAGATATATTTTTTCATAATTGTTTTGCATATAATATGACTTTTTGGATAATATTTAGTAGAATTACATAGTCCCTACAATTGCTCAGTGATGTGAACGGAAAGCTTAAACTAAAGTACTCTCTCCGGTCCACAATAAATGATCAATTTACCTTTTTATTTTGATCCAAAATAAGTGTCCATTTATATAATCAAGAAAAAATTCAATTTATTTTTCCAAAATTACCCTTATGTACGTATCCCTAAAAAGTTTTTTACTACTCACTAGGAGTGGCAAACGGGCGGGTCGAGTCGGATATGGTTCGGGTCGAAAATGGATAATGAAAAAATAAATAAATTATCCGACCTGACCATATTTAATAAAGATAAAAAATGGGTTAACCGGCGGATAATATGGGTAACCATATTATCCATAACTTCTTGCATTTGATTATTTTTGGGAGAATTCTAAGTCTCCCTAAATCGATGAACCCTCAATTTGAGGCTTTACAAGTGTAAAAGTTAGACCCATTAGTTATCTATTTTCTAAATGGATAATATGGTTCTTATCCACATTTGACCTGTTTTTTAAAAGTTTATTATCTAACCCATTTTTTAGTGAATAATATGAGTGGTTAACTGTTTTCTTTTAACCATTTGCCACCCCTCCTCCTCACATTAAATTATGCTGCAATATTTAATTAATGGTAGTTTAATTACACTAACTATTTTTGTCTTGAATTTAATATTTCTTTAATGGGTGTTGCCAATGCAAATTGGTCACTTATGGTGGACCGGAGGAAGTAAAGGATAAAGTCTATTAAACAAAAAAGAAGAAGCAAAATGATTATAGTTGGTGTTTTCTTTTACACATCACAGCTATATATACATACATGGTTAATGTGACTTTGATGAATGATGGGATTAGTTAAATCAAAATCTTAATGATGGATTAGTTATTAATTATTCTTAGTTAGGATAACAGAAGTAATCTTAAAACAGAAGAAAGGTATCTACTAATTTACAAAATTGATGGCACTTCTAAAGTAGTACTTTGTAAATTGTGATGCTTAGATGCGAGACAGAAATAAAAGATAAGGTAGAAAACGGTGATGGGCCCCAGTTAGTGGACCAATTCACATGAAGTGGGCCCCTTTGGGCTTCTTGTTGCTAAGATAACCCCGAGATTACAACGTTATATAATAACGGGAGAGCATAATTTAGTAGTAACGGTGGCCGGCGGCTACGCCGTTAGAATCTCCAATGATAAAGGCTCTGATGTACGTTTACTGCAACAGTAGATACGAAACATACTTTACTGTTCTCGACAAATATAACAAAACATACCGTTAAAATTTTTAACAATATCATATGAATATTAATTAGAATTTTTACCTCCTGTAACAAAGGTTGATATCTTATTTATTTTAAAATAAATACCCTTTTAAAAAATTATATTCCGTAGCTACCTTTTAATTTTTATAGCCAAATTATTTATGGTCATCTCCTACCCTTAAACCATAAAATATGATTTGTATTATTTTTCTCTCTCATTCTTTCAGATTTTTCTCCACCATCTCTCTCAACGCCAGTCTTTCTCCATGAATACAACCATGATTCTCTGTATTTTCTTGTAATTCTTTCTTATATATAACTTGTCACACAACTGAAGATTGAAACAGAATCCGCCATGGAAGAAATCGAAGAAGCACCAAAAAGTTCATCGCTATTTCCCGTTTTCCCCCCAATCTCAAATAGTTGCACCGCCCGATCCCTCCACCTCACACGACACCGTTCTTGAATGGCTTCGCAATTCCAGCTTCACAACCGACATCTCCATTATAAACAACACCGTTTCGACGAACTACGTTAATATCCAGTTCCACGAGAATCTAGAAGACGGAGAAGGACAAGATATAGAAAAGACGACGAAGTTTATTCTATGTATTTTATTGTATTCATTATCTTTTTTCCCCATTGTATTTCAATGTATCTCGTTGTATTCCATGTATTTCATTGTATTCACTATCTCGCTATATTCCATGAATGTATTCATATATTTTTATTAATTAATATAATTTATGTATTCAGATGTATTTTATGTATTCAGATTTATAATTGAGTTTGTTGAGTTATATTAGGAGTCTATTTGGTTTAATTGATTCACTTTCCGTTTAAAAACAGCTGAATAGACCACGATTTACGCTATTTACGTTACTGTATTCACAAATACATATCGTAAATATAGTCGAATACAATAATTGCCTAGCTGTACTCCCTTGTTTCACGTCGAGTTTTGCTATTGTATTCATGAATACAATAGCTTAAATACATCAAATACACTCTAGCAAAACTGAAAACATAGCTATAGGAAGTAATATAATAAATGATAGCTATAGCTAGCTAATAACCACTAAACAATAGTGGTTTGTGAAAATTTCTCATATTAATTTCCTACTCACCGTCACAAAATTGTACTTCACTCCTAAGGCTTAAACTCAAAGGCCGGAAAAACTTCTATCATTTACACACGTTTGTATGACAAAAATGTCACTATAATATACTTTGTCGGTTCGAGTCCTAGGTATGAAAAAAATCCTTGGTAGAGAGCGCTACGTCCCGAATGAGGTCCTACGCGATGCGAATTCGAATATAATCGGACTCCAATATAGGTACTGGACACCGAATGAAAACAAAAACAAAAGGCAATTTAAAGTCAGTAGTATTTTTTTCTACATTGGCCAAGTTCTGGACAGCTTAGCGGACACATGCGGAGCACATGAGAAGAAACTCCGACCCGTTTTCCACAACTGAGTGCTGACAGCGCATGCGAATCGTTGAATTTTTTATTTTTATTTTTCAATATTTTGCATGCGAGGTTGAAATAATGGAGTATATGTACATGGACTACACATGTTCATGAGAGTTATTTAACCCAAATAATTAACGGATAACTCGCATAAAAAAATAAGTCTTGATCTTATCAATACATCAATACATTGGCTGGTCACTTGACCATTTCTAGAATTATTATAATTAATTGTGAAAATAGGAAGATTCAATTAAGCTAAAAGTATTCAAAATCGTAACACAGGTTTTCGGAATAGTAATTTATTGATTACCAACCGTTCCAAGTAGAGACGAAACTAGAATTTGAAGTTTATCTTAGTTATTGGGTTCACAATTAAATATTTATGCATATTTAATGAATTTTTAAGCAAAAGTAACTGGGTTCAGCCGAACCCGCATATTATATGCTAGCTCCGCTTTTGATCCAAGGTATCATTTTGTATAGGCAGGCTCAGACACATTCGATATCCCTACACACACATCGTAAATCTTTGTTGAATATTTATATTAGGTCTATACGTTTTTTTAATGTTACTCCCTCCGATCCAAAATAAGTAATTTTTTAGTTGTTTTCATGCAGATTAAGAAATTCACCTTTTAATATTAATAATTATGAAATTGACCGTATTAACTTTTACTATCTCTTCGCATAAACACTCCTAACACATACTCCAACACTATTTGCTCCAAGGGCAATGTAGGAAAAAACAAATCAATTCATTCTTGAAATCTGAAAAAATCACTTATTTTGGACCACAAAAAAAATGCTGAAAAATCACTTATTTTGTACCGGAGGGAGTATAAATTTTGATTTAGCAAACTTAGACAACAAAATCATATAATCATATATTTTTTGATTGGGATAAAAGATCTTTATCTCACAACTTTGACTAATTTATAAAGTGAAAGAGTATAGCTAAGTTTTTCTTATGACAATCATTTATCAAGTAATCATTTATACTATTTAAAGTCTTAATTAATTTCTAGCTGATAGTGCTTTTAATTTCTTTTCGGATGTAAGCAATAAATAATTTTGTACTCCATAATGATGAAAGAGTGGATCCATGTTCTGATGTTCAGTTGCACATTGAACACGAAATATATTTGACTTTTTGTCCAATCATGTTACTCACTCGGTAGCTGTCGTATTTTTCTTTTACACGACCCTTAAGAAAAAACTTTTGACTATTTTACCTTATTTATGTCTTAAGATATAATTACTCTTCATTAATACTTACTCAAAATTAAGGTATTTGTAGTATTCAAGAACAATTTATATTTAGGGTAGAATAGGAGAAAAATAATTAATTTATTCTTGAACTTCTAAAATGACAAATACTTTGATACAATTATTTTTAGAAATCACGACAGACAATTTGAGACAGAGGCAGTAATCAAAAAAATAAAATAAAAGGAAAAACAAAAGAAGATAAACATATATCCCAAAATGTGATTGACTATTATTTGCTTACTTGTAAAATGACGATTGAGTCCTTTTTTTGCATAGTTGTCCATCCACTCAATTATTTAAGTACGTAATTTACTAGTTTTAGAAATAAATAAAACAATTATTAAGCTTAGATAGAGACTTTTACGTTGAAAATACAATTGGAATAAACCAAGAAAATGAAGAGCATATCCACCTAGTGGATTATGTTGTCCCTCTTCCCTACACCTATATGTAAAATCTTACTAAAAGAGGGTTTTTTATAAGAAAAAATAAAGAAAATGTTTAAGTAAGACAAGAAAGGAATTTGTCCTTAAACACCATGGGATTAGGCTAATCGACGGCAACAAGTGAAAATAGATCTCGGACCTAACTTAACTAAAAAGACACACCTTTTTCTAAGATAAGAAAGGAAACAATAAACCCGTCAACATTGAAGCTTCCGCTTTTGGCCGCTGTTAGGCAAGTGATACCGTACACAACTCCGCACCTACATAGTGAGGGTGCATTAAGGCGAATTGATGAGCTAATACGGCTAGCTTACTTTTCATACGTATGTGGAGGGAACTGACGTTAAGCACTGGGGCCAGTCACAAAGGAATAAGTTTAAATGTTGATATATACCGTCTTTCAGCTAATAGAGAATAGAGGCCTGATTAATTAGAGGGTAGATAACATAATAAGGAACCAAATATGGGTAGACCAAGTTATGAATGGGTTCTGATTTCGTGTTAATAAATTGAATATTTATCTAATTTAATTCCAAAAATCATCTCATGTGATTAAGATTGTCCAAAACCATATTAAAATATAGTAATCTATTTTCTCAACCAAAATGAGATAATCTAAGAAAAGTTTCCAAGCTCTCTTTTGAATTATAGTAGAATAAATTGGGAACTAACAAATTCAGTCATATTATAAGCTTCATCCTGATTGTTACTTTAAGATTTTGATTAGGCTAAATGGCCTTTTCAGGTCCCATTTACCTTAAATAGTAAAAAAAAAATTATAGATTAAGACCAAATATTCCAAGAGGGAATGAAGCTTATTTTGGAAGCATAAATTCATTATCACAATTCACAATTGTCCCAAAGAAAAGTCCCTAATCACTTGTAAGTTGAGAAATAGGGAAATTGACATTTAGGTACAACAAAACAAGATAAAGTTCGAAGGGGAGCATTGATGTAACAGTAAAATTGTCTCCTTATAATTTATAGGTTATGGATTTGAGCCGTAAAATAGCCACTGCTATTTGTATTAGGGTAGATTGTTCTCACCCCCTTTGGAGTACGACCCTTCCCTTAATTCTGCACGCAAGATATTTTGTACATCGGGCTGCCCTCCTAACACAAGATAAAGTTCTTCACACAAAATTGCTACTTTTTACTTGTATAAAAATGTTAAAATGGGTGGTGGACCTTAGACACATGGAGAAAAGTTCCAATCATTAGAATTACACAAAAGTGACTTAACCCTTCTCATTCTTCTTCAGTCCTTCTCAATGGTGCTATGTAAAATCATCATCACAGGAAAAACACTATGTTCCCAAGGGAAGTATTGCCCCCACACTTTTTTTTTCTCATAAAACTTTTGTTAACATGGCTATTGATTTCATCATATCTAAGCTAGAAAAGAGGGCAAATATAAAATTGCTCGGTCAATCAAAACTAATTATATTCATTCACTAGCCAAAAAGTATATAAAATATGTATACTATATGTATATAATATACAATATACAAAAATATATATTTTGTCGACTATTCTAAAGAGCGGCAAACAAATACATTTATCTAAACAATAGTAGGTTTACACATGTAACAATGATAAGAGACCCAAATCCATCTCATTCTATAATGCATTATAGTTTTGCCTTATTACTAGAGAAAGGAAAAAGGGCAATTCTATTTTGGTTTGAAAGAGTTCTTCACAAACAATATACTGCCATAAACTATTGTAGTCGTTCTAATCAATCATTTTTCTTTTTCCAAATCTAATTGATAAGTTAACTATCACGATCAAGGTATTATTCAACTTTAAGTAAACTTATTCCTTTTTCTCCGAGGGAAATAAAACTCGAACTTTAAGCGAGTGATCCTTGCGCAGAACTCAAAACTCATGTGAATCTATTCTGTATCATTCCAATTTTATAGAGATTTTTACTCAATTCTGCCTTTCTCTCTTTTTCTTTTTTTTGGAGGTGGTGGTGGTGGGGAGGGTGAGGGAGGAGTTCTTTTTTTTTTTCCTCAAGAAAATGTAAAGGAAAAAAATTGCAGGAATATAGTAGCTTTCGAATGATTGAATGAACGATTATTGGTAGAAGTATTGACTTAAATCCAAGTAGAGACATAAACTTGAATACTCTTCTCTTTGTTTTTCTATATTTGGTCCCCACATTTGCTTCCCCCAAAGAGAAAAGTCACTAGCTTTCCATAAATGAAAGCAACTAAACGTCTGGTTTCTAGCTTCTTTCTATTCCATGCTTGACTTTACAAGCAACGATTAAAATGTAGGGTCCAAAACTAAGAAATCTACATAATTATAAACGAACTGTGGTCATTTGAATCACTACAACGTCTGTTGCAAGAATGTCATTGCACCATCTCTGAAAATGAAACAAATACTAAAAGGAAAATAATAACTTGAAAAAAAAAATAGAAAGACAAGAAAACAACACAAAAAGAAGGGAAATTATACAGTTTAATTCACTTAAGATGATTCTTGCACATGCTAGAGCACATTTCCTCTAAATTCTATACATCAAAAAATTGATTATCCACTATGTGTTCCAAATGGGAGCCTGAGACTATGATAATCCACTCTATTTCTAAGCCTATACAACCAATAACTAGCACAAGGGCATGTTTGGAAATAGAAGGAAGATAAATCACTATCATTGATCATATACAAGACAAGAACAAACCATTACTAACAGAGCTAATCCAGAATAACACATTCCGTTTAATACTTCTTTTAGACCACCATAGATGATCAGCATAGATTTGCTTCCATTGAAATGCAGATTTGTTCAAAATAAATTAGCCATCAGAGAGGAATGCTACAACTTATAAGGTTAGTGAAAAAATCCAATACACCTCACTGCCAGAAAAGTTTTTTTTCTTTCCCTTTTTTCTCCTCTCCCCAAAAACGAGCTTGACCAGGTACAAACTCGGACAAACACTTCCATCTTCGCGGTCAATGTTCTATGTCAATACAGGTTACAAATTTAAAGCACAAATGCTTTACACTTGCTAAATTTCAAAATGTAGAATGGAAATAATGACGAAAATGATGTACTTTTTAAAGTGCAACTAAGTAGCCAATGGAGAATAAGATACATTTCATCATATTGAGAAGCTTTTAACTTAACCAGGAAAGTTGTACTCTGACGATTTCCTGGGCCTTCCTCTTTTACCTGTCGATACTTTTGCTTCAGGCTTGGAGCTTTTATTTGCCGATGGTGGCCGACCCCTCCCACGGCCACTGCCCTTTTTACTTGCTGTAGCTTTGCCAGCAGCCTTTCCTCGACCTCTGCCGGAAGATTTAGCACGCCCATTAGATTGTTCTTCATAGTCATCACTCTCATCATCACTATTTTCCTCCTCATCTTCAGAATCAGATGATGCATCTTTTTTCTTCCTCTTATTTGAACTTGCAGGTGCCTTAGCAGACCCTTTTTTGGAAGCCTTTTGAGAAACTGGAGATTCACTCACAGGTTCTGCGCTCGCTGCAGCAAAAGATCAATTTGCAACTATAGTAAGAAAAGACATTGAATGATTTTTGTAAAAATAAATAGGACTTTCATGCCAACGATTTCCTCAGTTCAACAAGCAAACAATTTTGCCTTTCACATGGCATGTCTGACTACTCTAACGTAATAATCAACCCCGAAGAGAGGGTTACAACATCCTAAACCAGCTGACGATTGAGCACTATAATCTAGAGGTCCACATAAGACATGACAAAACCATCTCAAGTGACCTTCTCTAAGTTTATCCTCGATGCGCTAAGCTTTATATTCAATGTTATCTATTTTTGCGACATTCATCTCGTGGACATTTTAAGCCTAACAGACATTATTCTCATATAACATTACTAGTCTAGCAACCCATTGCAGTCCTTTATTTTAGCTATCCAACTTATTTGTTAATGCATCTATCGTTATATTCTCCTAGAAAACTGATCCTAAATATTTGAATTGTCTGCAAATCTGCATTAGGCACCGCAAAAACCTATCTCCATCTAATTCACTTGACTTCCGCTAACTATGCTATTCTCCTCTAGTATATTAGTTTTATGCATTAATTTTTCATATATTAGGATATTTTCCTTGAAAATTGAACATATATATGCGAGTTGACTGGATGTAGATACCACAACCCCATCTAATATCACCTCCCCTCCCTTCCCTTTAAACTTGTATTGCATACATTCCATACTTCTACTGCTCTTAAAATCCATATCCTGTAGAGCACTTCATATTTTTGGATTATTTCCAAATAGCATATCTTATGAAACATTATCCTGCATAGCATCAATAAAAAAATAAGGTCACAAAACATATCCAAGGTTAGGGGGTGGGGTTTGGGGTTGGGGAAGGAACAAAGACATGGAGATGAATTGACTATCATTGACAGACTTTCCTTTCTTTCATCTCCTAAAGGAATTAGCAATTCCATGGATACTTGATTCAATCGCACTTGAAGCAAACACAAAGAAGCAAAGTTTTTTCTCCCAAAAACCCCTACTACAAGCTATAAGAAAGAACTTCATCCACATACTTTTAATCTCTGAACATATAGAGATAGATGAAGGTAAGAGCTGTACCTTCCTCAGAAGCCTTGCCATCATATACGTCAAGCTGCGAGGAATAAATGGAAGAAATTAGATAACTTACACGGGCAAATAAAATAAACCAAATGTCTTTATGATCCCCACCCCTAAACCAAAAAAATGACATGTCATAGGAAGGTCTAAATTTATCAATATAAATTAATACTCAATATCAAGATAACGCATATAGGCGAAAACATTAACTGTAACAGTAATATTACCTGATCAAGTCGATCTTCAACATTGGTCTTGTCAATCACAACCATGGAGTGGGCAAATCCGCAAGCAACACTACAAAAAGGGAGACCCTAGGATTCAGCATGTAAAGTTCCATCTTCTAAGATTAACATTTTTTCAGAAATAGACTAACCTGATAACATGCATGCCATCTAAAATGTCTACCTTCTTAGGGACTGCTGAAGATCTATTGAGAAAAAGACGAAATAAACGAAGAGTAAGTGCATAGAACTCACCCAAAAAAAGAATAGATATGAATCAAACCTACTTTTGTCCAGTTGGTCCATAACCCAGCTCCCCTGATTGTGCGTGGCCCCAACTAATGCACGAGGAATCAGCACCGACAAAGTGGTGCATATTTCCAGAATCCATACATCGTAGGTTCCATCCACTAGAAATCCAGAATATAGCACAAATATCAATCCAGTAGTCTTAATAACAGAAGAAAAATGTTGTGCTTTTGAATAGAGAATGTCCTATTAAATATAGCCCCAGCCAATGGCTGGGTAAGCGGATACAACAATACCCCATTAAAGAGTGGTTGCTTTAAAGATCTTCCAAAATGAAAAGCGAAAATTGTAACTTGAACACAAGATATCCAAAGAAGCAACCAAGACTACAAAAGATACTCTGCCATGACTTTGCGTTGAAATCACCCTATTACCCCTAATGACAAGACGAAAGGAAAAGAAAATCTAAACTCCATCTTCATTGATGTTATCACAGATGTAACCCGAAAACATGGACAAAATTATACCTCACTCAGTATTGTTATCACAAACATTATAATTCACAGAGTACATGGAATACATCACACAAGCAGCTCATTCTGTCATCTTTACTAATATTATGACCAAAATAAAAAATTGGAAATTCAAATGTTATAAAGAACAAAACCTCAAATCCAGAAGAGGTTTAGGATACATCCAATCATCCCCGCTGTTCTTTACTTTGCCCCACATGTAAAGCTGTCCTCCTCCTGCACAAGAAAACATTATTAAAAGTTCTAAGTTAGAGATGTTTATTGCTATTCATGGGCCCATCATATTGCAATTAGTAGAAAGTGGCCTGATCACATATTGTGTAGAATGACTTTACTTGCAGAGCAAATTTCAGACAGACATTACCGCCTAACTCCATTATAAAAGATACATAACCTGCTTTTTATTTCTACCGTGTCCTGAAAAAATTAACCTCATTCCTAGTATGACAAACTCTGCCGCCAAAATTTAAACAACTAAGAACTATGCTTGTTCAAACCAAATATTTCCTTCACTTGTCTACATGTCGCATAATAGTTTTAACCGCTAACTAACAATAGTAAATATTTCAATCAATTTAGTTTTAATTTCCACGCAATCAAGGTTGGTCGAGTATTTTGGGATCATGGTTGTATGTTTACTATTGGTCAGTTTTTCTTTTACGATCTTTGACCAATGGTTATTAAATTTTTAGAACCACAAAATCCACCGATGTAAGCTTCACAAAACTTGTCCACTACCAAAATCGGATTGCAAGAAGATTACCAATGTGAATAACTAGGATAATCTTTTGAAAGTAGGATGGATACAAAGAATGATAATTTTAAAAAAAAAAAAAACCTAACTAGTTTGGAATAAAGCATAGTTGATTGGTTGATTACTTAAAATTTAGACATTAGTTTAACATATTAAGAATTAACAAGGACTTGTTGTCGTTACTGCTTGTTGTTTCTGCTTCTTTTTCTTTCTTTATTTCATTTAATGTCTGGTTATTTTTGGTTCTTGAAGTGTGGATTACATGTGAAAATCAGTAAGGTGGTAAAATAAACAGCCTCTCCAACTTCACAGGGTAGGGATAAGGTCTGCATACACTCTACCCTCCCCAGATACCACTTAGTGAGATTACACTGGTTTTTTTTGTAGTGGTATTAAAAATTAACAAGGATTTGATTAGCCTATAATACCACCTTACTTATTTTCACATGTAATTTGTAATTCAAGAACCAAAAATAACCATACATCAATTTTACACTTTTTACACATAACTAGACAGCTAACTTTATGTTCACATTCTAAAAAAGATGTCGGCTAACAATCCACTTAGTCGTGGGAATAATCAATTTTATAGTGTTGAATAATGGCTTTTTCCCCTTCTTCCCTCAAAGCAATAACTAAACGAGGAAGCACTACATGTAATTATAATCATCTTTAGAATATACATTTAAAGATGGCAATCTACTCATGTGAACGCACCTCTAGGCTGTAGAAACTTATTAGGAGCCATTAGAAAACTTTTGGGGAGAGGTTTTTGAAAAAGAAATATTTGGAATAGAAAATTTCATGTAGAAAAGGTGGAGCTAGTAGACATATCAATGATGATGGCATCTCACGTGGGGAGCAGCTTACAAGCGTACAGATAAAATTTCAAAATGATGTCAAAACAAAACGGGGACGCCAAAAAGAGCAAGAAAAACCATACCAGCAGTGCATGCTGAGCTGGCAGAACCTGCTGAAACCACTGCATTTGGAGGCAAGACATTCTGCCGTGTGAAAACGTCAACTCGTCGAGGAGCCCACTCGTCCTTCTGTTCTCTATGACCAAGCCTGCCATCAGCAAAATCAAGCACATCTTTTTGTTTATACTTGTAAGATCCAAAAAGAGCACGGAAAAGACACAGTGGTGCAATAGACCTCCACTACATAGACATAGGAAAATATGAAATAGAATACACGAACCTCCCATAACCGCCAAATCCCCACCTAGGATTTGTTAGCCAAAACAGAGGAAAGAGTAAGTCAGCCTCTGTACATATCGTCAAGTCAAAGCAAACAAGCTAAGGTAGGACTTACGTGTATACATATCCATTCTTATCCACTGCAACTGAAATCCAGAAAAACAGAAGGTAAAGTCACTTAGCAAATCTGACAATATCTAAATTTGTTTAATTTAAGTTGAGATGAACCTGTGTGATTTGTTCCACAAGCTACTTTGACTATAGTCTCTCCAGAAAAAGCTGCTATAGCTTTAGGTCGGGGTTGAGCTTCATAGGCTAGCCTTACCGAGCTATCTTTTGTATTATACTGCACGTTACAGGGCATCCTTGATTAATTCAAAGAAAGCAAGAAGTCCCACTTTCAAACATAAAGATGCTACTATGTGAATTTATTACAATCTCTTCCAAATTTAAACATCAAAATATCAGCTTCCACAGTCTCGAATAAGGTGTCGCGATAAGGCACAACTAATGACAGACCAACTCATTTATAGCTTGTTTGGCCAAGCTTCTCCAAGGCCAAAAGCACTTTTTTTAAAAGAAAAAAAATGTTTTCTCCCAAAGTTGAGGTGTTTGGCCAAGCTTCTAGGAAGAAAAAAAGTATTTTTGAGTAGAAGCACAAGCAGTTTTTCAGAAGCACAAGCATTTTGCCTGTTTAGTGTACCAATCTCCTTAACTTTGTGTGCAAAGCAGGAAGAGAACAAGGCTAAAGGAGAAATAAAGATGCAAGTTTTTAGAAAGTAGACCTTAGATGATCAAATTTTCAATTTGCCTGTTAACATAAAGAACAAGCTCAACCAATTGCAATGGACAACAAGGCCTTGATAGAAAAACAAGATAAAGTGGAGAAGATAACAACTATGCTCATCCAATTGCTGCTAACTATGATTTCAATTTATGAACAAGTATCAAGAAAGTTGTATCATTATTAATTACATTGAACAGATGATCTTGTGGTGACATACTGTTGCTGCAAAAGGAAATATTGCAATTCGAGATTTTGTTATACATCATGCTGAAGACATAAACTTCCGATATGTAAGAAGGAAATGTTGGAAGTGTTTGTCCATGTCACAGAAGATAAAGTAAAAACAAATGAGAAAATTTCCTAACCGTACCTCATTGTCAGTACCATGACCAAGCTGACCATACTGAGGCAGACCGGCAGTTCTAGAAACCACAAAATAACATGTGAATCAGAGAGTAAGCAAAATCGGAGCTGAAAATGGCACAACAAATATTTTCTACTGATACACAGCATTATCAAGGTGGTAGAAAGTAAAAAATTTACAAACCATACAATATAGAAGCTCCTTCGACTGAGGTTAGCCACACAGTAAAGTCAGCCCCACAAGTAGCAGTTTTGACATCAGAGACAGCACATTGGACTGGAGATGATTCAATTTCTGCAACAATACAAAGAAGTGATGATTTTAATTTATTATTTTATAAAAGAATGGAAACTGACCCAAGACAGAAGAAATTAATAGGCTCGAAATGCTAGGAAATAAAGACAGCAGGTTGCGTAAAGCAAGTTTGTGGTTCGTTTTATAAGGTCCTACTCACTGGCTTATATAATCAAAGAATTGTTGTTCTTTCCTACACCAGATTATATACAACAACAACAACAACAACAACCCAGTATAATCCCACTTAGTGGGGTCTGGGGAGGGTAGTGTGTACGCAGACCTTACCCCTACCCTGGGGTAGAGAGGCTGTTTCCAAATAGGCCCTCGGCATCCTTCCCTCCAAGAACTTCCCACCTTGCTCTTGGGGAGACTCGAACTCACAACCTCTTGGTTGGAAGTGGAGGTTGCTTACCATCAGAGCAACCCCTCTTGTATGATCTTAAATATTTTAATGAACAAACTTTAAGCAGAACTGCATGTACTTCTCGCAGGCTCTGCTGTCTATTACAAAATTATGTTTCAATCTGCTGCACTTGCCGGAAACAGCCTCTCTACTCCTCCGGAGTAGGGGTATGGTCTGCGTACACACTACCCTCCCTGGGGTCTCACTGGGTTGTTGTTGTTTTTGTTGTCTGCTGCACTTGCTTTTTCTTTTACTGCTTAAATTTTTTTTACCAAAGAGTTGTATGGATCTTCTCGATAATACATTATCAAACTGTAAATGTAAAGTATCATGCATAAAATTTGCAGTTCTTAAATGTTTTTAGCTAATAGTAAAAAAGGGGTAGACAGACGGAACTTTTTTTTTGTGGGGTGGGGGGGAAGAAGACAAAGCCACTTGTGGGATTCTTCAGGATGGCCTCAACATCATCTCAAAGAAATAAAGAATTAATCAATTACAATACAAGTCAAACACTCAAACTACTAAAGGACCTAAATGAAATATTGAAGAATAACAGAATGAAGATCACCAAACCACACGGAACTATACACAAATATCAAACCCATCTAGTTTTTTTTAAAGCCATCCCAGCTAGTTCTTTTTAAAGCCATCCCAGCTAGTCATTATCAAATGCCACACTGCTGTAATTAAATCCCGAGCACCCTTGGGAACATGGACATAGATGTCTCCGCCATCCAGTGCAGATTAACTTCACATTGACACAAATAACTGTACAATATTGGCTGAGCGAGGATATGCACACGTAATTCCACTGTAAATCACTATAGCCTAACCGTCAAAACGAAAAATTGAGCATAACAGATTCTATAACCAAACAGAAGTTGAATTAAATATATAGGTTCAGCAATCCTTTGCTTGCCACAACATCCAGAGGAATCGAAGGCAGGATTAAAATTTGTTAACTTGCCACTAGCCAGATTGAATAGTAGATTACATTATCAACTTCCCCCTCCGCTCCACTCAGTCAAGTAACTGAATTTCACCTGTTCCCAGCCCTTTCACCTTAACTGTTTCTCTGCATGGATTCCATCTCCTAATTTTTTATTCAAGGCCATGATCAATGCTCCAGAAAATGCTTATTGAAAGAAAAGAAATATAGATCTCTAAGTTGTTAAGTTCTTCATTCTTTGAAAAATTGGACTCCTCAGTTACAAACCTGTGTCTTAAGTTTTTTAGTTACCAAATTACTAGTGTTCTCAACTTCTCATCAATCTTATCTCTTTTGCAAGTGAAGTTCACACAATCTACCATAGAAATGCAACTCATTCCTCAAGCGGGACACAGTAAAGAGCTCTGGCAGAAGATATTGGCACAAACCAGCCCTCGAATAATTCATATGTCAAGATAAACACTGTTACTACTTACATTATCATTCTTACTTATGTTAAGATAGTTCAGCACCAAATCAACCTCAATGCGACGGTTTCCTAGAACAAAAAGGTGATTAAATGGAAACCCTGGTAAGCATATAATTTTCCTGTTAAGTCAAGAAAGAACTGGAAAAACACGCAAAATGGCCCTCAACAATTGTGTCCGCCATTTCATGCATTCTTCATACAAAAGACTTGAACTTCTTGAAGCGTATTAACTAGCTTTTTCTAAGGCATGACAGAATCGCATTCACCATTCTCGTAACTAAAATTCACCAGTTTTTCAGTCGGAAAAAAAAGGAAGAGATTCCATACATAAAGTTCCAAAGAGGAATTGGCCCCTATTGTAAGATAGGCACCTAAAAGCATCCATCAGAGAAATGCATTAAGCAATAATGCACAAAGGTGAAAGAAAGACATATAGTCATCATATTTTATGTCACATGAACTAATTCACAAGTATGTATCAAACAGACGAACAGAGAGGGAACAAGCAAAGTAGGGTGACAAAGGTGCACACCATTTTTTGCAGAGCCTGTACCAAGCTGCCCATGTTTATTCCAACCAAAAGCAAATGACTGTCCATCTTCAGTCACTACCACTGTGTGGCTCCTTCCAGCTGCGGCTCTAATGATTTTATGCCTGAAATGAAAAGGTTTTATTTAATGACAGAAGTAGATATATAATAGACAAAGGTTTCAGGAGATATGGACTAACCATAGAGGGAACTTAAGAAGGGTACTGGAAGCATTTCTTGCTTCTATACACATATACATTCAGTTTAAGCAATAAAATGTTTGCTGTACCTTATAAGAAAGGGAAGCAAGAAAACGAGCCCAATAACACCTCCCTCATAAGAACTACAAATTTGAAATCATCTACATATGCGCTTAAATTATCATAACAACCTATATATTGTTTAAAGCCAACTCATGTTGTTCCTAATATTCCAAGTTGCAGTCAAGAGGCATGACCAACCATTTAATTAAACATAAAATAAAGTTGTAGCATTATGGCATCTTATGAATATCAAACCTACAACTTAGTTTCCTCATGGCTATAGAGGCGACTAACTTTTGCAGAATGCTTAACCGACCTCAAACAATGACGAAACAAAATAAAGGTAGATTCTTTTTTGTTAAGCAAATAAAAAAGAAAGGTAGGACTTTGTCCCAACGTTTTCAACAAAGAGAGAACCAAAGAGCTATCAGCAGGGGGGGGGGAAATAGGGCAAAATTTAGGGTTTTGAGAAAACCAAATAACTATAAGCAGGGGAAAATAGGACAAATATAGGGTCTTTAGCCATAGGGTACGTTATACCACTGCAACCAATACTCCATTGTGGTAACGGGTTTGAACTTGGTAAATATTTCCAAAAAAACAGCTATATCTGTCATTGAAGGAAGACACAAGCAAAGAACAACTTACTTGGAGAGTTCAGAAACAACAGTTGGTCTATCACGTGTAATTTTATCTCCATGACCAAGCTGCCCTTTCTGCAAAACCACAATACTTCACATTACAGTAACAAAAGCAGCATAAACAGGCAAAGGTAAACACAAACAAAACAACTTGCCTCATTCCTTCCCCATGTATAGCAACGTCCTTCAGTATCTAGTGCTACACAATGACAAGAAGCTGCATTCCCACCACCATGTAAGGGAAAAAATGAAAAAGAATAATAGCAGAATCACTAAAAACAATAACTTTGACTTAATCCAAACTAATCGGGGTCGAGCATATGAATCCTCAACATACATTCCACTACATTTTCAAACTAAAAAGATTTTTAAAAAAAACACAATACAAGTGTAGCAATACAACTAAGCAAAAAACATTTTTAAGGGGAAAAGCAAAAAAGAATATAATATACCGCAGCCAGAGGCAACGAAACAAATGTTGACACCAACAAGCGGTCGAAGTCTCGTCGGAGAAATCAAATTCCCTTCCGCCACTTTCCGGCGACCAACAGCATCCCAACCAGTACATCCACAAAACAGCAGCTCACCACCCTTCACCACCCCTTCCTCCACCGTCTTCTCTGCCTCTACCTCCGACATCTCCGGCGAACTCACTCAACGGTCGAAAAAATTCAAAAAAACGTAGATCGAAATGAAACGTAACCTCAGCACAACAAAACTGCCGGTGATCGGCAGAGTAACGGAGATTTGAAAGGAATCGGCGGCAAACGGGTCTATAAGCAAAACAAAGTAATAGCAGTAGTTTCAGAAAGTGAACATCAGAAACCCTACAAAATAACGCTATTAAAAGAAGATTTTAATTTGTATTTGTGTATTCCGAGAATTTGAGGCTTTATATTAAATTTGTGGGTCGAAAGTGGATATACGGATTGGTGGAATGGATAATTATAGTGCTTTGCTTTTTCTTTTGTTTTTCTTTTTTCGCTTTTTCTTTAACTCAACTCAATGCAGTGTGATTTTTTTGAATTTGGAAAATTAGAAGAAACTATATACTATACAATATGTACGTTATGTTCGATTTAGTGGTCGCTGTCGGATAGATATTTTTTATTTTATAGGAATTTGCGACATTTGTGTAGGGTTTAAGGGTTTTGTCCACTGGAGAATTTTGATTCGTTTTCCTATGGGGTGGAGGGCATATGCCCTTTTTTTGGACTCTTTGGTCATTATCTAGTTGCTCTTTTTGGATTTTTCTCTTACACCTTCCACTATTTTTCTTTTTTTATATGCTTAATTAAGTAGCAGTGATCCTATGACCATAGGTTTTCAATTGTATATCGCGATTTCAAGTTGCGATCTCAATTGATTGTACTGGGTTGTTGTTGTTGTTGATCTCATGTTAATTATAGAAAACTATAAATATTACGTATACCATGTCGTTTGTAGTTTAGATTATATGACAATGGTGTCTAGCCAGTATATATCAATTCTATTATTTCATAGAGTATTTTCTATGTCGTACAAGCACAAGTATCAAGTAATCTTGTCTACGAATTAGGTAGGTTTAAAAAAAAATATTTAATATCCCCTCGACGTCGCGTAGCCTTTTTGTAATAGCTTTCATTAATGCAATCAAGCTTTCATTCCCAATTTTCAATTCTGTTTTCTCAATTGTTCATGACATTGATTTTTCCGTACATCTCGTCTAGCGTACTGAAGGGACCTCAGTTGGCGGATAGTAACTGCACTGACATCTGTTGCTTAGCCTTACGTCGCCCTTCGAAGGAATCTCAGGAAGGCGCCGCGTAACCGTTGGTATGCTGAAATTTGAACTCTGATTTCTAAGATATGAAGGCAGTTCATCATTGTACTTCAGATTACTAAAAGCATTAAACAACAAAGTTTCATTACATTAGACAACATTACTTTTGGTGCATTTCCTTGTCTCCACCTTTTACTACTTTTCTTTTTCCTTGTTTCATTTAGCCTCCTTTAGTCAAATGGGGTTAAACTAACTCTAAACTTGAACTAATACTTTTTTGTGAGAGGAGATATGGTCTTATACTTTGCAAGTACAGAGTAAGAAGGAAGACCACCACATAAAAAGACTTGTACATTGTAAGAGCTCAGCAACAGCTGGGGATCAATCCAAGTATATTGTTCTAAACTTACCAAAGTTTCATCAACAGATTCCAATCGTATGACGTGCGTCATACGCTTAAGAAAGTTGGAAAGACAACATGCACTAAGCAGACTGAACGATAGGTTGCAGTAGTAGTAGAAATCCAGAGGAACTGAGACTAACTAAGATAGTCAGCCCTCAATTTCCTTGGAACTAGAGAACAGTATAGGAGAAAATATTGGCTCAAAGTTTGACTCCAATTTATTGTCATAGTCATTTCCAATGAACAAAATAATGTTTAAAACATAGAGAATAAGGATTGTACCAGAAATGTGTAAAAACCCTTGTATAAATACTATGTAAAACTCAGGTTCTCAGCACTGTGCATAGCATGAGATACCAGTAATAGGTAACGAACTTTTTGGTTTCATTTGAAGACGATCTTCACCTCCTCAATTGTCTGTATCGCCCACTAGGCGGATGCAGGTGTGGCTGAAGCCGATGATGCAGTGGTTGGTTTTCCAACGGATAATTGTTGGATTTGACTAGGCTGCTGTCGCTGCATCGGGAACATATTATGCTTCACTGGCATCCGTTGTATCATGCTATTAGGCAACCGTCCTTCCTCCCTAAGTTCCCCTGCTGCAAGCTTCAAACGCTGGACTTCCGAAGTTAATGCCTCATGCAGAGCTGAAGAGGGAAAGCTAAAGTTACAAATGTCCATCTTTGCGGGTAGGTGCATCGAAAAGACACCCACATAGTTTCACATATATATATATATATATATATATATATATATATACAGAGCAGGCATGATAGAACAATATAACTTGTACTACCTTAAATTTACCATAAACTTATTCTAAAGCAATCAACAAACATGGGCAAACTTGCTCTGTGGCACATTTAATTTTCTAATGCCTTAGCCTTCAGAGCTTTCATAAAGGAATTATTTGGTACAAATATTGCAACTTTTAAGAGAAAATTCCACCCTAATTAACTTAGTAAACCAAATAAGAAAAAAAAATATGTATGGAGTCAATGGAAAGATGCTGATGTTGGGGTAAACTGTTAAAGAAAATCATGATTTTCTGAGCAGGCCTGTTCATTATTGGTTAGAATCAAATTAATCCTACTGAAACGACTACATTAAATATTTAGGTTCACTGATTCAGTTTTTGGGTCAGTTCTCAGAGAGGGAAATTGAAATTTTCGCAGCACTTACATTTTGAAAATTTCCAACCAAACAAACAAAAGTGATTAAATAGTGATTGATTGTGCATCAATTTCACATAACATTGAATTGGTATTGTGGTTAGTAACTCCTCGTTTGTGTACGTGCCCCATCCATCTGCCATTTAAACTTTACGTAATCGAATTTGCATCCCCTACTTACTTTTCAATTATCCTGAAAGGCTTTTCTCATACTAATCTCTTCTCCTCTGTTTTCTGTCTCACATAGAAGTACTTCATAAAACCCATCTACTCAATTATGAGCTCACTAACACCATTAAAATCTCCTTCCTCCCATTTTCTTCAAACAATAGCAATAAAAACAATATGCAGAAGGCTAGAGCCATGAAGTTCAAATCAGGTTAACTTGCAACCTTTTCTTTCGACAAAACTTAAATGCCTTTTTTGTTTCTATAAAACTACTTATCCAGCTGTTTTCAGCGACCACCCAAATATTTCTAAACATCTTCAAGTTTTATGATTTTATTTTTAAGAGGTAATTGTCACACCAAACAAACACATTACAAAAATAAAATAGTTTTTTTAAGACAAACTAAGGATATTATCACATTGGGAGGATGCAAGCAAAATACAAAGGAGGTGTTCCCCCTATTTTGATAAGAGGTTCTATGCAGATAAATTCATTTTGCCAAAACAAATTGAAAATTATCAGCATAGAACTTCTTATCTTGAAAGAATACCGGAAATGCATTAATCGAATAAACTTCAGTTAAGTTCAAGGCAGATGGAGGCCACCAATATCTAAAACAATCTATGAAACTAAGTTGATACTCTTAGAATGTACTTGATGGAGATTATATCTTTTCAAACTACAGAAAAGGAAACAAGAAACCAATAAAAATTGGAAAGCTTTCCACAAAATTTTGCAAAAACTCCAAAAAATTGATGACTTTAAGTCTTTAATGACAACTTTCAGAAAATACTCATTAAAGTATATTTTAACTTATAAACGTTTATACTGTGAAACATTTTATTTCGGCCGCTTCCCAATTGTAACACACAAGATACCTTTTTGCAACACACTAGATACTTAGAAACCAAAAGAAAATGAAAGCGGAAAGGTAATACCATCTCTAAGTTGTGCCTGTTGTTCCATGGCTTGAACGCGGAATTTCAGCTCACTGTTCAGGCTTGAGATCTCAGTAAAATCTTTCTGTACCAAGTATATGAAAATCCAATAAAAAAAACTGAAAAAAAGAAGCGTTGAAGGAAAACCACAACATTTTCTATAGGCACCTGCAGGATGGTAACTTGTGTGGATAAAGTAGTGGCTTCTGTCTGTAGCTTTTGAACCTTATATTCCAATTCTGAGATGTAACGCAATTTACGCTCCTTGGATCGAGCAGCAGATTGACGATTAGCCAATATCCTGAGGAATGAAACTGTCAAGTAAGATTTGCATACATGGCTTTTCGATATTATGGACAACCAAAAGTTGGGCTTCTTAAAGGGATACAAATATATACAAGAATCTTTTAGCAGCTAATCTCCATACCTTTTGGCACGCTTTGGATCTGAAACTGCAATCTCAGCAAGTCTTTCATCTGCCATAATCTTCTTCATCTCAGCTTCACTAAATTCAGCATTTCCAAAGTCAAAATTGCGCTGGCTCGAACTTTCATTTCCTGAATTACTAGGTGAAAGCTGACCGGAATGGTTTACTAGAGAAGCTGGTAACTTTGGTGACTCGTCTCCATAGTGAAAACCTCCAATTGCACTATCCATGGAAAGACTCCTAAAGTGACGCGTGGTTGGAGCAATATCTGCATCGGCACTCCTCTTGATCCCTTCCCTTAAACTTGTCAGTTGGCTGCTAACACCGTTCCCTTTCAAAAGACTTTCTGCTTCATTGTTGCTGCTCTCATTACCGCTTACCTTTGTACCACTAACCATGCTGCCCTTATCTCTATCCTCAGTGCCAGAAGAGTTCAATGCCTCTATATTTTCCAAATTCATGTAGGAAAACAACAACTCATCCGTAACCTCTCCCCTTGATTTCCTCTCACCAATTCCCTTTACATCAATCCTTCCATTACTACTCAAACCCATTGGCTGTTTCTGCAAATCAATTGTTTTTTCCCTCCCCGAGCTATCCCCAAGATTCACTGCTCTCCCTGAAATTCTCTGCCCACTTATGGGCATCAACTGAGGCGAAGACTGAATCATATCCGAGAATCCTAACGGAACATCACTATTAGATCGACGATGTCCTTTCCGAGGAGGAAGACCGTCACTACCCCGCAACGCATTTTCCCTTACAAGGTTAGACACAACTTTTGGAACTTGACAATTCACATCTACTTCCTCCATGGATGTGTCCTTCAAATTAGCATTAGCCGACACCATCGACGGCTCGCTAGGAGGTAAAGGGCTCAAAGGGGGCAAACAATTATTCAAAAAATTGCTTGGTTGAGATAAAGACCTCACATGACAAGCTCCCACACCGAAATTGTGACTCATAGGTGGCTTAGAATTAGACTGAGCCATCAGAATCAAGCAAAGATTCAATTTTTATGACACCCTAATCAAACTGGAAATGTTTACAAACAATTATATTCGGAATGATCAAACAACTTCAGCAATTTCTATTAGATTAATCAAAATTTCAGCTCACTGAAAAACCCTAAAGAGACTGCTTCAAAACCCAAAAACCTGATTAAACCCAAAACCCAATTCAAGTAATTAATTTCAGTACAGATAAAAACCTTAACCAAAGATGAACAAGACAAGAGTGCGAAGAACTAGGAAGAAATGAAGTACCTGAATATATGTCAAGAATTTAAGGAGCCACAGTCTAATATAATGAAACAAACGTGCAAACGTTGTTCTTAGTGAAGTTTGGGGGGGGG
>NC_031992.1:3595383-3609140 GCF_001879085.1 Nicotiana attenuata
GGAGGTGGGGGTGGGGGGTGGGGTGGATTTCCCGCTGAAAATGGCGGTGATTACGGTTGAATTTTGCAAGAGAAAAAGCATATAAGAGGAGTAGAGGAGAAATGAAAGGGACAAAAACTTTGGATTACTTATAGAAATGACGGGTTGTTTTAGGAGGTGGGGTAAGGTGGTAGAGGTGGAGAAACAATCTCAAATTAAAATAAGTATAATAATAATAATAATAATAATAATAATAATAATAGAAATAAAATTGGATTTTAGTCGATGAATCTTGTAGTGAGATATGACTTATAACAAAATTAATAAATAATAATAAACGGTTAGATCAAAATAATTTTTTTTGACTAAATAATTATCAATAACTTAATAACTAATCTATTAATCGGATTCGGAATATTTTTCATATTGGGCAATTGTTTTTTTCCTTTCGAGGATAGAATAGTAAAGATTTTACCACCCTTCATTGATAATTTCGAATTCAAATCTTGAAAATGACATCAGCTAAAATTTGAGTTTTATCGTTTGAATTCCTATTAGTCGAATCCTGTCCGGATCCAATACATGCTTCGACATCTGATTTATTTGAACTAAGTATTTTAGTAATGGTTAGATATGAACTCATAATTATGAATTATTTTTATGTTAAGATATTTTAGAAGTCAAACTCGTCAAATTAAAAATTTAAATTCACTTTTAATCGAACCAATAAGTTTTTAATACTAAAAAATAAATAGAAAAGAAAAGGGATCTCTCTCTTCAACTCACTATCGAAGTGCACCAATGTTACGTGCTAAGACAAAAACAGGATTTTCTACGATTTTGACTTAAGATTTGACACCTCATTTCATTTGCATTTAACAACTCCACTCATCTCTATGGTGGGTAACGAAAATTGAAATTACGCATTGGCAAAATATATAAGTTACCCCGTGAATTATAGAGGAAATCCCTGTCATACACTTTTACGGACTAAAATTACCGTACGCACTCAACCTTTCCAAAATGTGCCTAATACACACTACTTTCCTACGTGGCCAACGCGTGTTTTACCAACAAAATAAGGCGTGTGAAGAAACAAAAATATATATCTGATGTTTTATTTGAACGATTCAAATCTAACAAAACTTATTTAACGGTTCAAATTGATTTTCCTTTTTCTTTTCTTTCTTTTATTCCTTTTTCTTTTACTTTGTTTTGTTCATTCTTCAACGAAACAAAAAGTCCTCCTATGTTTGTCTTCCACAATCCCCCATATCCCCAGACCGGCCTATATTTGTTTTCTTGTGAAGCTTGATGGCCTATGGAATTTTAAAGGTAGAGAGAGATAGTATTTTTTGGAAGAGAGATCTTTTGGGTTTCTCCAAATTAATGGAGATTGGTTGATGAGAAGGTGAATCTATGGTCGATGTTGTGTTCAATTAGAGCCTTCACTGCTCTCTGCAACTCTTTTTTAGTTCAGCCACCGGCTTGGCCGCCAGCGGCAGTCCTCCTCTGCCCTCTATGGTGGTTCTTGCCATCCTTGATTTTTATGAAGAATAAAATGAAATTTAAAGATTTTAGCAGAAAGATAATAAGTTCGACAGTAAATGTGTAGGCCTTCTTACTAAAATAAGTTAATCCAGATTATTATTATGGGATTCTTTTAGAGTGAAAGAAAAATAATTTTAATGAAGATGTGAGGATAGGGATGATGCTGCGCTGGTAGTAGAGAACTTCACATAGCTGATTTTTTATTGAAGAATAGTGGTCGGAGATGGAAGGCAAGATTTATGGTGGCCGATCGAAGAGAAGGCAGCCATGGTGATGGATTTAATGAAGAAGATATGATATAATTATAATTTAAAGGTTTTTTTTAATAAGTTAATGACATGTGTCACTATCTGATTGGAGCGTGAAATTACACATGTTTTGGAAAATTGGTCAAGAAAAAAGTAGTGTGTATTAGACACACTTCTAAAAGGTTAGGTGTTGTAAAAGGTTGCCCGTGGTCGAGAGGTGTGTAACAGGGATTTGGTTTGGTTTTAACTAAAAAAAACAAGTCAAACCGAAACCAAACCAACTCGACGTTATATGTATACAAGTTTTAAAAATATTTCATACATAAAAATAATTATTGTAAGTAATTTATAAAAAGAAATTAAAACTTTTTCATAGTTCACTCTTTTAATGTATTTTTCAAGCTTGGACTTAGAACTTTTGAATGATCAAATATGTTTTATAACCCATAAAAGTTAGCAACTCAAATAAACCCAAAGCAAAATCAAATCAATACTAATGCTAACAAAAAAAAAATCAATTGAATACTAGAAATGACAATAGTTTGGATATTTATTTTTTTTAGTTTTGCATTGGTTTAGACAGTGAAAATGCATAACCCTTTTAATATTATTTAGTCATGTAATTAATACTTAGTACTTATTAGTCGTGCTTATTTTAGCATGACTTAGGCCTCATTTGTTTGCACTTAGTGGAGGTCCGAATCTTAATCATTCAGATCTCAAACATTAAGTGCGTTTGTTTTTAAAGTTTGAATCTTAATTATTCAGATCTTAATCATTAAGTGTGTTTGTTTTTTTTTTACTTTACAGCCACTTAATGGGTCTGAATAGGTCTATATGATCAAGATCTATAACAGAGACTTAATTTCATTAAGATGCTATCACATATTCATTATTCACTGCCGCCACCGCCTACCATTATCAACTACCACCATGACACCACCACCACACCACCATCATCCTCAATCATAGCCGCCACCATTATCAACCATCACCACCCACTATCCCCACCACTCCGACCACCATCATTCTCACCCATAATCAACACTCATCCACCTCAACTACCACAACTGACCACCCCATCACCATCAACAACCACAGCTAGTACTGCCCATCTTATAACCTACCACCTCCCACCCACCACCTTCCTTAGTCACAACTATTGCCACCACCCGCCATTATTAACTATCGACGCCCACCACCACCATCCTCAATCATATTCGCCACCACTACCGATCACTACTAGCTACTAGCATGAACCACCATCATCAACCAAAACTACCACTAGCTACCGCCTCTAGTCGACATTCACCACCAACAACTATCATATTTTAAAAACTATATATTTTATTGATAGAATATTAGATTAGTTAGTATTTCATTTGAATTTATGTTTATTAATTTTCAAATAAAGATAAATTGTATACATTCAGATGTTAAAAATCAAGCAGTCTTAATTATTTCTATTCAGATCTTAACACATCTTAATATATTCAGATGTGTATTCAGATTCAGATGTCTTAATCTTAATACACATCTTGATATTCAGATGTATATTCAGATTCAGATGTCTTAGTCTTTAAAAAAAAAAAAAATGAGGCCTTAGTACTTTTAGATTATGTTTATTTTTATTATGGCAATATTTATTTTATGCGATTTGCTGAGTATTTTAACATAATCATGACTCATATCACATTATTTTATTGGATAACATCTTATATAGTTTTATCCTACTAGGACCTAAGAAATATTAAAGCACAAATTATATATTTGTATGTTATGAAGATTTTATCGGAAAAAAACCCGAAAAATTCGAGAAAATCAAAAAACTCGAGAAAAATCGATATTGAAAACCCCGACTTTTGTTGGTTTTGATTTGTTTTATAGATTTAAAAATTTCGAGACAATTGATTTGGTTTGGTAATTGAAAAACCCGAATCAACCCAGCTTATGTACACCCCTATCAAAATTAACCAAGTGAGAATACTTTTGGGCAAATTACATATTAACCGGTCAGCCAAAAATAATTATATTCACTAGCTAAGTACATATATACAAAAATATGCAAAAAAATATATTTTTTTTTGCCGGTTATCATTTTTGAGAACGACTATATGTGTAGTTCTCCTAATTCTCTTTATTTGTCAAATCTTATGGAATTTCACTTGTGGCCACGGGTACAATTGTAAAGTTATTCATCATTGAAATTATCATAATTTTTGTCTAGAAATAGGGATGGGAAAGGGAAATGCATCTTTCATTTTGGGATAATTTCACATAAATACAACTCACACACCTGACTTGCAACATAATAGCCTAGATATCACTTTGCAAATCTATAGCCCAAAAAATAATAGGCTAATTCCCGAAAGACAGCTTATTTTGCTCCCTCTGTATACAACCAGTTATTTTCATTCTGTTGATTTCCTTTGATTATTAAGCATTTGATGAAAAAATACAAATCAGCCACAACGCAACTCAAAAATCCTGAATAATACATATTATCTGAAGGTAAGAAATTCAAACACTTTTACGTGCAATTGCTGAAGCAATCCAGCAGGATAAAAGAAAAATAAAAACTTGGTAAATGAATTGTAGAATCCCTCCAACGCTCATACAACATATTACACGAAAAAGAAGAAGAGAAGGAAGTGTCAAACTTCTGTAGAGGCCTCTTACACACTAACAATGTATATACATCCTTATAAACTGAAAAAATATATAATTATACAATATTATACACAGATATACACATTTATACAATACTGTATAACTTTGTATAAACATGTATAATAGTGTATAAGAGGTGTTTGTATATCCATATACACAATTATACACTAGTATACAGTGTTGATACAAACTGCTACATAGTTATGATTTTTATCCAAACCCAATTTCAGATTCGAGACTTCAAGGTCATAATAATAATGACCAGAACTTCAAACTTCAAAATCTTCCAACATTAGTGGTTATTTTTTTGGTGCAAATCAAGTTTGAGAGCTATTTATTTTCAGATCTGTGTGTATTTTCATGTTTCTTTCAAAAATCTTCTTCATTCTTCTGCTTGCCACCATGGACGACAGAGTCTTTCTTCTAGCCTTCTTCGAGCCATTAATGGCAGAACTGCGTGGGGGGTAGAGGAGGGGAATAGCGGGGGCTAGGTTAAGAGAGGATGAGGGATCTATGTGGGTTAGAAAGAAAGAAGTGAGAGGCGGTGAGAGAGAACGGAATGAAGAAAGAAGAAAATAATAAAAACCCTAAAAGTATGTCTTTAATAGTGGGCTAAAGGCTGAAAAGTTTTTCTCAAGTTATGTACAACATGGGCTAAATAGGATAAGAGCTTCAAATGTGGGTCATTTTCGATTGGACTATTAGGCCAAGTGACATGGGCTGTAATTCTTTCTTTCATTTTTGGGATATTAGAAAGAAAGAACTCATTTTTACAATGCCTAAATTTTCGCACTTATTTGGAAAAGTAATATCTATCAGAAATTCAAGAAGTGTGATTAATATTTTATAAGTACTATCTTTTATTCTTATTTTCTATGTGAACAGATACATTGCACCTCTATATACTACTTTGGCGTAAAGGGGTTCAACGTATAAGGGTCAATTTTTTTTAATTTAATTTTTGGTCTCAATTTCGAGATTTATTAGTATTTTTTAAAACAAAATATACACAATTATAAACTACATAAAAAGAGATATAAATTCTAATATATTACAATTAAAAACATTTAAATTATATACATACGAAAAAGTTGTATTCAAGAAAAAAATTACTTGATTCTCCAAATAATAAAACTATAGTATGAAATGAAACAAATAGAGTATAGTATAAAGGACTCATCTAATGAGTTACATAATTTTAGTTATTTCCTTTTCTAGGACTAAGGAACTACTACTCCCTCGTTGAACCCTTTTTGTATTTCTCTTATGGATTTCTCGAACTCCAAACAAGAGAAAGCAAGATGTCTTTGCACAGGTAATTCAAGAGAATAAGAAAGAAACATGCTCCACTTATTCAAGTTAAAATTTCGAAGGTGCCAAGCAAGCCATGCACAACTATCTTTCAGTTTTTCATATGGTCAAGTTTACAAGCTGATCACAAACAAGGGGTCACCTACAAAAAAAATTAGTATCTGTATCTATGTATAATAGCCTGGCTTGTCTCGGAAATGTAGATGATGCTACTACTATTACTACTACTTCTAATCCTGTAATGATGGCGCATGATGAAGCGTTTGTAACAGTTTAGATCTATATATATAAATTATCCAATTAACCAAAAAAAAAAGTTAAAATTTCGAAGGAGAAGCCTAGATACCCCTGTGAGGAGGTGTGAACGATTGGCGTTGGGTAGTAGGAAAAGAGGTAGAGGGCGGCCTAAGAAGTATATTGGGGAGAGGTGATCAAACAGGACATGGCGCGACTTCAGCTTACCGAGGGCATGGTCAAGGATTAGGGTAGAATGGTAGTAGGTCAGTAGTGTGTTTTCTGATCTATTCCAGGTTTATTAGGGCTAGCTGGTTAATACATTGTCTTCGATTCTTAGAGTGCCAGTATTAAGATTGTTTTAGTACTATCTTCCGCTTCGGTTTTCTAGTACCATATATTACTGCTTGTTGTTACTGTTTTCTCCTATTTGTTTTTTGTAACAAACTGGATATCACACCAAACCAACTGACTGTATTAGCTCAACACTAATTGTGATTACAACAGATATTCTAACGAAAGTAAGGATAGGACAGCAGAAACCTAAGAAGAAAGGTGATGGGTATTAGACTGATACAGCAACAGAGATGAGAAGTATAGAAGGAGAACAAAGATGAGAGAGCTTAACACTTGACAACTTCAGCCTAAAATGGACTACGCTTTTTACTGTATTTATAACTCATTTTCTCAGGTTGCACTTCACGCAGTGAGCACCTGCCTACACTCAAAATGGGTCCCACACATAATTTTCCAAATCTCCAAATATGTCCTTCACCGAGTCACTTATTGCGTTCACAACAATACCTCCCGCCTAAAAAAGAACCTTGTACGCAAGGTTCGAGTGAAGCAAAAAATTGCAGCAATATCCGCTTGACACGGTTAATGGCAAACAAGCAAGTCACAGCAACATCTTCACATTTGGTACGAGGCGTAATAATATAGTGACGGAAATCAACATCTGCCATCAATGAAAGCAATCTTATGTCACACCTTAAGGTACCCAACAAAGCATCAGCAACAAGCTTAACATAGTGGCTCACTACTCTTGCATCAGTGCAAAGAAATGCACAGGAAAGGGCAACACAAATTAGTCTAATCTCAATGGGAACAACTCCTTTTCCCATCCTTAGTGGTAACATTGGGTAAGGCATTTCACAGAGTTTTAGCTTCCTTACAGAGATTATAGCCATGGAAAATAGATCTCGCCATCTGACACCGGGGATAAAATGATTGAAGGAATATTGCACCCTTTTGTTTATGTAACGATGATCTGAGGTCATCCAACCAGCATCTTCAGGGGCCTCAATAATATTTGCAGCAGCTGCACTTAGTTCTTTGGGTCGAGGTACCAACTTCACAGAATAATATGTACCAACATCACCAAGCAGAACATTGGCAACAACCTCCTTCCTACATACAGGACCGTAGGAGGTAGGTAGCAGAACCTGGATTCCTGGATCATAGGGGTAAAGGTCGAAGCTTTGGCTCGCAACAAGCTGCCCAACTAGTCCTGTGTCCGTACACATTGCAACAGTAAAAACAACACATGATGTTGACTTCCCCTTACTATAAATCCAATCACCCCATAGTGTATCGGGATCAAGGGGAAGGCTATCAAACTTGAGATAAACAACCAAATCTGATGTGGAAGATGAATAATGTTCAAGCTTAGACTGATCCATTAAGTTGAGACAATGCAGTCCTTTGTCAACCTTTAAGAAATGTGCTGGCGCTTTGCTCTTCCATCCCTTTTTATCAGCAAACAGAGCCAAGACCTTACTAGGTTGATGCAACTGTAGAACTTTAGAATTAGGAACTCCAACCCAGCAGGAAAGCATCATTAAAATTTTGTATACGGGGCTGTAGCGAGTGATGTCTTCTTCATAATGAATGAGCTCCATTAGTAACCAATGCATCACAACAATTAGATAAGCAATCTCACAGTGACAACATATTATCCCACTCCTGAAATTCCTCAACTGAGTAATTATGGACTGCTCCTCAAGGTGAGTAGGAGCACCATCAAAGGAATACAAAAAGGAATGTGCTATAGAATCACCCAATAGCTTGTATAATGTACAAGAATTTTGAAAATTACAACTGCATTCAACACCCGTTTCGACTCCACCCACAGGCTCCCAATCATATAACTTTGCAAATAAGTAGCGCCTTTTGTTTCTAATTTCTTCAAACAATGTATGTGCCTCCTCTTTCTCAGTAGAACCTGTTAGAGGCATGAACTCGGAACTAAGTTTTAGATCCCATACACAAAGATTCGCTGCACTTAAGGTTATGGTGACACATAAGAAATTAGCACCAGGATCAAATGGAAATCGATTCAAAATATGGTGATCATGGAATCTCCCAGTAGATTCCCCATGCTCATCATCAGACAACAGTTCATCCAAAAACATGTCACTTCTTGGAATGTCGTCCTCATTCTCCATAAAAAATTTCTCAAGACGTAGGTTCTCAATATTCGCAGGCTCCAGGCGAAATTTGTAGATACATGACTTCAAAAGTTTCAAAACTCAATTTTTCGTTGGCCGTGACCAAAGGCAGGTGCCAGTAACATACCTCACTAGCATATCTCTTCGGGACTTTTAGCAAACAATTGGCTTTGCTGCTTTCAGCACATGTAGCTTCTTCAACGATCATTTCAATTGAGGCAGCTGATTGTGCCTTCGGAAATACTATTGGGCAGCAGCTATTTAACATTTCATCGAACACCTGGACCTCCTCAGATTCGCTATCCTCTAAATCTGGTTGCATCTCAGATGGAAGGGTTGGTGCAGCCAAAAGCTTCTTAGATTCAACACATAAAATCTCAGTAAAAGGAAATTGAGCAATCGCACATGGCACAAGCGGATCTCGTTCAACAAGAGGAACGAGGAGTGCTTCATCGCATGTAAAATTGCAATGCAGATTAGGTTCGTCACTCTGGGAAGTTTCGTCGAACACCTTGTCTTCAACTGGTGTGCACTTCTCTCCACCAGTTAAACCAGAGCGGGGATCATGTATATCAGGTACTTGAAGGTTTGTGAATGAACCTAAGGAGCGAGGAGGATGAATTTTGGAATTTGCTGCTGGAACCAAAGAACTACTAACCTTTTCATCAGGGAAAACTTCAGTAGACAGTGCATCGAATGTTTGTTTCGTCTTGTTGGCTGGTCCGAAAGCAGATTCAAGCCAATAGAAAGTCGAAATACATTGCAAACCAGCAACTGTCGGATTTTGAAAATGCAGAAGAAACTTCTCCTTGAAATGACTCCAATACAGAATTGATTGTTGCGAAATAGCCAATCAAACCAAGCGAGAGCATCACCTTCAAGGTAAAAATATGGAAGAGGTAACCAGTCTTCCTTGGAAAAACCAAGGAATTTGAAGTAACGCTCTGCCCGATAAACCCATCCCTCTGGGTTTCCATTACTGAATTTATCCAGTATCACCATTGTCAGTGGAGTTCGAATCGATGAAAGCACCAATGTAACAAACTGGATATCACACCAAACTAACTGACCGTATTAGCTCAACACTAATTGTGATTACAACAGATATTCTAACGAAAGTAAGGATAGGACAGCAGAAACCTAAGAAGAAAGGTGATGAGTATTAGACTGATACAGCAACAAAGATGAGAAGTATAGAAGGAGAACAGAGATGAGAGAGCTTAACACTTGACAACTTCAGCCTAAAATGGACTACGTTTTTTACTGTATTTATAACTCATTTTCTCAGGTTGCACTTCACGCAGTGAGCACCTGCCTACACTCAAAATGGGTCCCACACATAATTTTCCAAATCTCCAAATATGTCCTTCACCGAGTCACTTATTGCGTTCACAACATTTTTCTCCGGTTCTTACATTGCCGATATCATTTTCCTGGCCTTGTTGTTATTTACTTGTTCATATTTTTTCTCTCGAGCCGAGGGTCTTTCGGAAACAGACTCTCTACCTCAGGATAGGTGTAAGATCTGCATCCCACTCGTGGAATCCCACTGGAGTTATTGTTGTCACTATCCGAAGGCACCAATGGCTTCGAACTTCTTTTATTTTTTTGTTCCTTACTGTCAATCATTGAGGGAGGTAATTAACCATTGCAATTTTATGGCGTAATGGCTTCCTGGCCACCTAAACTTGTACTGGATTTTAAAGCCGATACACGAACTTACATTGTTCCCATTTGAACACTTCAACTTGACGGAATGAATACTAATAAACACTTTCTGTTGAACGTGTTCGCCAATCGCTCTGACAAAAATGTCATGTCATATGTTTGATCTTTATTATATGACATGTGGATTTGTGGGTCCTATATTATTTAAAAAAATTAATCTTTAATATTTTTAAACGGAATTTTAAAATAATCTCCCTTCTTCTCCTTTCACCCACCTCCATTCATTTCTGTTATCTTGATCTTCCCAGAACCTTCCGACTTCTACGAGCCTAGCCTTCAACTTCTAAGACAGTGAGACTAGAGGGATCTCAGTGGTGATATCCCCCAGTCTACCCACCAGACACCTCTCCAAGAACTGTAGCTTTGGTTTCAAAATCTCATCCTAAAATTCTACAAACTTTGAGCTGCTTGTCGGAATTGTCTCTGCCCTCACCCAGCTTTAGGCCAAGCCATCTCTCTGGTGACTCCAACCATTTTTTTCTAAGAACTTCTTAATCTTCTTCGCAACATCAAACCTCCCAGCATTTTGCAGTATTTCTGGGATGATAATGGTATTTGTTTTCTTTCTTTAAGTTGCCAAAATCCTTTGGTGTCCGCCAAAATTGTTTAATTTTTGAAAGGCGAAGTACTCATATTGTTGTTCAGCTCTTTTCTGGGGTATGGCGGAAATGGCATGGTTTATTTTCTTTATTTCTAATTTGTATTTTTTTTTTCTAATTTTAGATTTTTTTAAATCAAAACTATTGTACTCACGCACATAATTTTAGTGACTTGCACACACCTTGTCCACATCATCTTTGTCACTGCCACATGTGCATGGTCAACGGTCAAACAGGTTTATTAGTTATCGCATATGTGAGTTTGGGTGTTCAAATGGGAACAATGTAAGTTCGTGTATCGGCTTTAAAATTCGGTATAAGTTTAAGTGGCCAGGAAGCCATTACGCCAAATTTTATCTTTGCAAACTATCTTTTAATCCCCGTGTAAAGATGGATACTTTATGCATCAGGCTGCAAACATCTTTTTAACCTCTACATATTTATAAAAGCTTTATTAAGGTAAGTAACAAATCTGACATTAATTTTTCCCACCTCATTGTATTAATAACCAAGAAAATCTGAAAATATAATCACCAAAAGACAATAAAGAGTACAAGGAACTGGGAAATAACTAAACGCTTAGTGTTATAATTAGTGTATAGGGTTAAATTTGGCTCATAACGCCCCCACGCCAAATGGGCATGTCCCTTATAATAAGGGCGACCCGAGTGAGGGCACGGCCCAAGTTGGTGAAGAAGAAGTGACGTCGTTTAGTGCCTGACCTTTTTACTGAGTAGAAGCCACCAACTTTTGTACCTTTTTGATTATTTCGAGGGAGGTCTCCTACTATATAAAGGAGACCTCCACATTGTAATAGGGGGATGGTTATTCTCGGATAATACAATTTCTCTCTCTATCTCTCTCTCTTATCTCTTTCTTGATTTTCCAACCATTGCTTCCCTCTTAAGCTAAGTCTATTTCACTACGCACTTACAGATCTACAAACATTCTTGAAGCAATAATCATCTCTTGGGCTTATTATATTTGATTACGATTTACCCCTATATATTTTCGATTGTCTTTAAGCTTATAAAATACGAATATAATTTTTGAGCTAAACAATTTGGCGCCGTCTGTGGGGATTTTGAGAATCAAAACCATAGTATCCACCTAGAGATCAACCAACTACCACTCTCTACACCATACAAATACAGAAAATGGCCGAAAATAACACAAGATCGAAAGCTATATTGGGTGTCACTACCAATCTCCTTGGCCCTCTCAACGAGGCCAGTGACGATGGCATCCTGAATGCAACCCCTAGCATCACACCGGGTGCAGAGATCTCACCTACCCCATCCGAAGGTCTGACGATCTTGCACGAAAAAGGAGCTTCCACATCTGCGGCTACGGAAGCACCCTCAGCGGTCAAGAAGCTACTGGAAAGATGGCTAACAAGCACTTTAAGTGGCTTGGTTTAGAGGTCACCACAAAGTAGCATCGGGTGTACACCAACGGTAGGTACCACTGCTGCCGTGGGTGAACCGGAAGTTGCACTAGCGAATAACGAACGAATCGAGACACAGACCAACGATGGCACGCTAACAGCCATCCTAAAGAAGATGGAAGAAATGGAAAATGAAAACAAGGCGCTCCGCGGTCAGATGAAGGAACATCAGGAGAGGGTCGACAAGATCCGGTGCTCCCAAGTTGCTACCAAAACGCGACGTGGGAAGGTTCGTTGTACAACCATACACTGAAGAAGCTGCCCCTCACTCCACCCCAAAAACCTTCAAGATGCCACCCTACTTGAGGGTATATGACGGAACCACAGATCCCGAGGATCATCTGATCCACTACGTCACCGCTGTGAAGGGCAACGACCTATCAAAAGAGCAGGTACCGTCGGTACTGCTGAAGAAGTTTGGCGAGACGTTGACAGGAGGGGCCTTAACATGGTACTCTCAGCTACCCGCTAAGGCAATATCAACGTTCGAGGAAATGGCGGATAAGTTCGTCACAGCCCATGCAGGCGCGAAGAAAGCGGAGGCCAGGGTCAACGACATCTTCGCCGTCAGGCAAACCACAGGAGAGGGACTCAGGGACTTCCTGGCAAGGTTTAACAGGGTAAGGATGAGTCTACCAAACGTATCGGAAGGTATGGCAGTCGCCGCTTTCCAGAACGGGCTAAGCAGGGATGGTTCGGGGGCAACCAAGAAGCTGCTGAGCCGCCTCATGAAATATCCCCCTACCACATGGGAGGAAATCCACAACGCCTATTGCGCCGAGGTACGAGCGGACGAGGACGATCTTAATGGGCCGGCCCAACGGCTAACAACGATACACTCAGAAACGAGGAGAGATCGACGGAACAAAGGACGACGAGAACAACTCCCCCGCTCCAACAGAGATCGACATTAGCCATACACCAGATCCTCCCATCCGCCACCAAGGCATACAGACGCGCTACAGCGACACGTCGCCCCACTCCGAAATGAAAGAGGTACGCCCCCTTTATTAACCGCCCATAACTTTTGTGTATCTCCTTCAGAAATAGTGTACGCACTGGAGAAGCTGGGCACCAAGGTGCAGTGGCCGCAGAAGATGAAATCAGACCCTGCCACAAGGAAATCGAACGCCCTATGTGAGTTCCATCAGGAACGGGGACACAAAACCGAAGACTGTATAGGCCTACGGCAAGAGGTGGTCAGGATGCTGAACCAGGGATACCTGAGGGAATTACTCAGTGACAAAGGGAAAATCAACTTTGCACGCGGACGAGAACAACCCCACGGGCCGCCGAAGCCACCTTCCCCAGCGCGCACGATAAACATGATCGTCGGAGGCGGCGACGAGTCAGTGATCAATCACGTCAAGTTTGCCACCACACACAGACTAAAGCGGACCATCGCCCATGAACGGTATGATGACTTCGAAGATAGTATCACCTTCGATAAGTCTGATGCCGACGGTTTTTCTTTCCCTCATTATGATGCTTTAGTTATCACTTTACGTATCGCTGATACGGATGTTAAAAGAGTCATGAT
>NC_031992.1:3609157-3651892 GCF_001879085.1 Nicotiana attenuata
TTGTCAGGTTTCATCTCACGGCCTCCGACAGATGCCACAAGTTTTTTCAATGTGCTGAGAAAGGACAATGGGGTTACAGTGGAATGAGGAATGCGTCGAGGCCTTAAGAAAATTGAAAGCGTACCTATCTTCGCCGCCACTGCTGGCCAAAGCAAATCCAGGCGAGCCCCTGCTAGTATATTTGGCCGTATCCGAGGTCGCCGTCAGCGCAGTCCTAGTTCGTGAAAACGAAGGTACACAATCTCCTATTTACTATATTAGCAAAACCTTAGTGGACGCCGAAACACGGTATCCACACCTTGAAAAATTAGCTTTGGCATTGGTCGTAGCTTCACGGAAGCTCCGACCCTATTTCCAATGCCACCCCATAAAAGTAGTGACGACCTTCCCCTTAAGAAGTATCCTACACAAGCCTGAGTTATCAGGCAGACTCGCCAGATGGGCCATAGAGCTCAGTGAGCACGATATCTCATATCATCCAAGAAACGCCATCAAGTCGCAAGTACTTGCCGACTTCATAGCCGACTTCAGCGCAGAGATACTACCAGAGGCGGAATTAGAGGCACGTCGTGCCCCCTCCAACGCCGACCTATGGATTCTTTACACTGATGGCGCTGCTAACGCCTCGGGATCGGGACTGGGACTCGTTCTCGAGGTCCCCACGGGCGAAACAATTCGCCAGTCCATACGATGCCCCGAGATGACTAACAACGAAGCCGAGTACGAGGCTGTTATTGCAGGTTTGAAACTAGCCATCAAGTATGGAGCTCGACGACTCGTTCTCCATTGCGACTCTCAACTCGTGATGAACCAGGTCATCGAGACTTACCAAATCAAGGAGCAGAGGTTACAAATATACCAGTTAGAAATCCACAGGTTAATGACCGAGTTCGACGAGTGCCGCTTCGAACAAGTTCCGAGAGCATAGAACGTTGAAGCAGACGACCTAGCAAAATTGGCCGCAGCCACTAAAAACTTCAACAAAGAAAACGTGGTCACCCTCCTCCATTCAGCCATTGATCACACTGAGGTACTCTCTTTAAATTTGACTTGGGACTGGCGCAACCAATTTGTATCCTATCTGCAGGATGGAACACTCCCACTCGACAAAAAAGAAGCCAAGAAGCTCCGCGTACAGGCCGCCCGGTATTGCCTGATAAACCACGAGCTCTACAAAAGGACGTTTGGCGGACCCCTGGCCAAGTGTCTAAGCCCGCAACAAACGCGGCCAGTGCTCGTAGAGGTACATGAAGGTCATTGCGGTGCCCATACGGGCAACCACGCCCTCGTGCGCTGCATAATACGAGCCGGCTATTATTGGCCCACTATGAAGAAAGACGCTGCGGAATATGTTCGCCGATGCGAACAATGCCAAAAGTATGCCCCCACGATACACCAACCAGGAGAACCACTTCACTCGGTCACTTCCCCATGGCCCTTCATCAAATGGGGAATGGACATAGTCGGTCCCTTACCAGCGGGACGAGGAAAGGTACGATTTCTATTAGTTTTAACTGACTATTTTTCCAAGTGGATGGAAGCAGGAGCATATGCCCAAATACGCGAACAAGAAGTGATCGCCTTCATATAGAAAAATATTATATGCCGCTTCGGCATCCCCAAAGAAATCGGTTGTGATAACGGACGACAGTTCATCGGTCAAAAAGCGACCGAATTCTTCGAGAAATGGCGCATCAAGAGGATACTTTCCACGCCATATCACTCTGCCGCCAACGGCCAAGCAGAATCCTCCAACAAAACAATATTAAACATACTAAAGAAGAAACTCGAGGATGCCAAAGGGATATGGCCCGAGCTGCTACCCGAAGTGTTGTGGGCGCATAGGACCACACCCAAGTCCAGCACGGGGGAAACACCGTACTCCGCTGGTCTACGGAACCGACGCGGTCATACCCGTCGAGGTCGGCGAACCAAGCCTAAGATATTCACACACCAGTGGAACAGAAAACGACACAAACAGGCTCCAAGACCTCGACGAAGCTGAGGAAAGGAGAGAAATGGACCATATCAGAATGATGGCCCAAAAGCAACAAGTCGAAAGATACTACAACAAGAGGGCCAAAATAAGACCACTCAAGGTGGGAGATTATGTCCTTAAAGCCAAGACATTGGCATCCAAAGACCCAAGTGAAGAGAAACTGGGCACCAACTGGGAAGGACCCTACAAAATCACAACAGTAGCCAGCAAAGGCGCATTCCAGTTGGAAACAATGGAAGGGAAAACGCTCCAAAACAACTGGAACGTTACTCACCTCAAGTATTTCCACTTCTGAAAGGCGTCTCCCGAGTCGTACTCTTTTTCCCTTACCCGAGTTTTGTCCCAATTGGGTTTTCTCGGGGAGGTTTTTAACGAGGCGGCGGAGGGGACACTTGGAGATATTTGCGAAACAAGTTTATCATATCAACCTCTCCTTACGACCTCCAGGCCGACATGATAAAGGGACTGGACTAGTTTGATCTCCAATGTATGAAAGGCTACGGCCACCTCCAATGCATGAAAGGCTACAGCCATCTCCAATGTATGAAAGGCTACGGCCACCTCCAATGTATGAAAGGCTACGGCCATCTCCAATGTATGAAAGGCTACGGCCATCTCCAATGTGTGAAAGGCTAAGGCCATCAATTATATTATGGCTAAGGCCATCGCCGCCAACGGTCGACCTAGATTCGACTACGGTGAGTAAACGACTCGACGACAGTCGAAGTCGCCTACATGGCTAAGGCCATCAACTATATTATGGCTAAGGCCATCGCCGCCAACGGTCGACCTAGATTCGACTACGGTGAGTAAACGACTCGACGACAGTCGAAGTCGCCTACATGGCTAAGGCCATCAACTATATTATCAATTATATTATGGCTAAGGCCATCGCTGCCAACGGTCGACCTAGATTCGACTACGGTGAGTAAACGACTCGACGACAGTCGAAGTCGCTACATGGCTAAGGCCATCAATTATATTATGGCTAAGGCCATCGCCGCCAACAGTCGACCCAGATTCGACTACGGCGAGTAAAACGACTCGACGACAGTCGAAGTCGCCTACATGGCTAAGGCCATCAATTATATTATGGCTAAGGCCATCGCCGCCAACAGTCGACCCAGATTCGACTACGACGAGTAAACGACTCGACGACAGTCGAAGTCGCCTACATGGCTAAGGCCATCAATTATATTATGGCTAAGGCCATCGCCGCCAACAGTCGACCTAGATTCGACTAAGGTGAGTAAACGACTCGACGACAGTCGAAGTCGCCCACATGGCTAAGGCCATCAATTACATTATGGCTAAGGCCATCGACGCCGATAAGTCGACCCAGCTCGACTAAGGTGAGTAAACGACTCGACGACAGCCGGTCACCCACACGACTAAGGCCATCAACCGTATAATGGCTAAGGCCATCGACGCCGATAAGTCGACCCAGCTCGACTATAACAGCGTGTAACTCGAAGATAGTCGAAGTTGCACACACGGCTAAAACCATCAACAAAGCTAAGGCCGAGAATAAAAGATACAGAAAGAAAAGAACAGTAAAAGTATAACTTCCATTATCATCCAAAAATGCATGTACAAAAAGGACCCATTTACATTTCCAAGTACAGCAAAACAAAATAAATACAAGTCCTAAGGGGCCTCGCCATCCTGATCAAACGCCTTCCGACGGATCGCCATCTCGTCCGCCGCCGTCCTCTGCCTGATAGGCCGCAGAGATCCAAGAGTCGGATTCTAGACGGTTGACATCTTCGGAGTTATAGCCCGCCCGGTCTGGGGAATCAAAACTATACCCACAAGTTTCACGAGCGACACGGACTATNCCGCCTCTTTCTCTCCGGCGGTTCCTCTCCTTCGGAAGCCGCCTCCACTGGAGCGACTTCAGATACCGGCGCAGGAACGGTCTCAGGTGCCGTTATTGGTACGGCCTCAGGTATCTCCACGGAAGCAGCCTCAGGCACCGCCTCCGATGCAGCTACCGATGTAGCCCCTTGCTGAGGAGTCGAAAGGGGGCTATCTCTAGGCGAGCCGCCCACGAATATGTCTCCCCCATCGGAGTCGGACTCTACCATAGACGGGCCAGCGTCGGTTTTCTTCTTCTTCGTCTTTGTAGAAACACCCCGACCTGCCAAACAAAAGCACATCGGGTAAAAAAGTCTCCAAGCTAAAACAAAACGAAAAGAAACAGGGAAGGTTGTTACCAGTTGGGCCGTACAATCTGCGGAACTCAGCCCAAGTACGGCATCTCTCCGCATGCGGTATCAACCCCGCCACCCACGACCTAATGTCGTCAACGGGACGGGGTGAGCGAGCCACCACTACAAAAGAAAAGAAAGTCAAAGAGTGATTGGTCAGTCAAAACAAGGCGTCGCAAAATTACATGCAGGAATACTTACATCCTGCATTCCACATCTCTGGAAACCCTTAGGGATTGGACACCAGATGGCTCGTCCTAACGTAAAAGAATTTACGCCAGAACTCGCGGTTAGCTTTGTCGTCAGCCCTCACCACAAAGCTCTTCTTACCAAGGCTCCTCAATTGAAGCATGGTACCCCTCATGTAACTGGGGCTTAACATCTGCAGCAGGTGGTGAACGGAAACGACGGTCCCGGCCTCACCCGCAAGCGTGGTAAGTATTCGACACACCTTCAGGGCGTAAGGTGTGAGCTGAGCCGGGCATACATGATAGAAGCGGCAAAGCTCTTCCGCCAGGGGGTTAAGCGGAAAGCTATATCTGATCCTAAGAGCGTACTCATAGAATGTGCAGAACCCGGGCCTATGCACATTGGCATAGTCCGTCCCGGCCGTAGCCATTTCAACATGGCCAGGAATGTTGTATCTAGTTCTAATGGCGTCCAGGTGAGACTGAAGCAACTCGCTATGCTCCCAGGGATAAGAGGGGCATGTCGTATTGAAATCTTTCCGGACACTCAAATCCTTCGGTAAAACCTTATTTACCGTTAAAGGAACAAGGGTCTTCTCCACTTCTTCCCTTTCACCATCGGAAGGGGGCGGAACCCTAGAAGAAGCGCCGTCCTTAGTCCTTTTGCTTTCTTGACGGCGTTTCACCATGATACGATTTATAAGAATGAAGTGTTAGTAATGAGAGATACGATCCTCAGAAATGGTATTTCTCTGAAAGCGATACAACTCTTGCAAGAAAGAAAGATGAAGAAACAAAGGGAAACTCTCCGAAGGTTCGAAAGATGAATCTCTTTGAACCACTCCTCTATTTATATGAATGAGGCACACGGAAATCGAAGAGGCACAATTCTGAAACTGGCGCGGGAAGCCAAAACGTCACGTCATGTTCTGAACAGTCTCGGGAACCAAAAATAATGATGACGCATGTGACTGGTGACGTCACCTTAAAAAAGGGGGTCGCATGTCAACGTCCCAATAAATATTATCCACGCTCACGCTCTTCGAAAGAGGCACCTATGGGCGCAGCCAAATTTCCGTAAAAAGCAAATCGTGCATGTCCGTCCATTGAAGACGGTCATCGAGTACGTCTCCAACGAACGGAGGGACTAACTGTATAGGGTTAAATTTGGCTCATAACGCCCCACGCCAAATGGGCACGTCCCTTATAATAAGGGCGACCCGAGTGAGGGCACGGCCCAAGTTGGTGAAGAAGAAGTGACGTCGTTTAGTGCCTGACCTTTTTACTGAGTAGAAGCCACCAACTTTTGTACCTTTTTGATTATTTCGAGGGAGGTCTCCTACTATATAAAGGAGACCTTCACATTGTAATAGGGGGATGGTTATTCTCGGATAATACAATTTCTCTCTCTATCTCTCTCTCTTATCTCTTTCTTGATTTTCCAACCATTGCTTCCCTCTTAAGCTAAGTCTATTTCACTACGCACTTACATATCTACAAACATTCTTGAAGCAATAATCATCTCTTGGGCTTATTATATTTGATTACGATTTATCCCTATATATTTTCGATTGTCTTTAAGCGTATAAAATACGAATATAATTTTTGAGCTAAACAATTAGACAACGGGAAAAAACAGTAGAATTGACTCCTAAACTTGTTCGTCTACCAGAAATTACTTGATCTCATTCTATATTCCAAATCTTACGGACGTGTAAGACACAAAATAACAATGTGAAAAAGCAAAAGAAAATGGGAATGCTCAGGTAACCACAGGTAGCGTTGCAGCGATTATTACCTATTTTGACTGCAACTATATATGCTACTAGTAGATACGAAACAAAAGTTAGTAATCCAAAAATTAACGTTAAACACCTATAAACGCGCGCAATGGGAGGAAAATTAGCGCCATCGTCTTCTCCAGCACAACAATGACAGTCGTTAGGCCCTGGATCCGCCAGACGGACACAACAGTTACGATTTTCTTCGTCCATTGCCTCCTCTTCCATGCGATATGATCCTCTTAGGTCTTTGGTTGAAATAAGTATATATATCGCTGGTGATTGAATAGACTCCTATATATATTCTATAGTAGAATGTGGTGCATGTAGGAGTCTGTGTGAATATATAATTCTTCATTGGAAGAAAGTGTTTTTACGTGAAATCTTTTTTATTTGTTTACATCAATTAGTCTATTCGATAGTTATCCGAATAAAGTTTAAGAATTTTTAGGTGAAAGAAGCAGAAGGAAATTGGATTTTAAAGGAAATCTTACAAAAATGTCCCAAATAACAATAAACCAAATGTAATTTATTTGTTCTTTTTCCTTGAACAAATAAACCAAATGTAATAAATCAATTCTTGCTTAACTTGTCTTCGAACCAAATGACCCTTTTAGTGTTATACCATGGACGTATACATAGAGATCTTGAAAGTAATTAGGGGTCATTTGGTTGGAAACAAGTTATCCCAGGATTAATTATCCGGAAGTGTTAGCCCACCCTCTCATAAGATAAAAACAGACTACAATGCGAGTTTAATTATCCCAACCAAACATGGGATTAACTCATCTCAAATTTAATCTCGGGATTAATTATCCATTATCCCTCGTAGCAAACGAGTCATAGTCCTAGTACGGTCACCGTTGTTGTCTGGTCTCTGTTCTCATACAAAAGAAAACGAAAATTAGTTAAGAGAGTAACAATGTTAGAACAAGTCATTTTTATGGGAGTAAACAAAAGAGAATAGTTGGGACAGATATTATCTGCAGGGTTTTAAAATAGAGAAGGCCAGCAAAAAGAAGCAAATTACTGTAAGTAGAGTCAAGAACCTTATGTAATCATCATACTAGATATTCAATAAATTAACATCAACGTTTGATACAACAGAAAGTTTCCTGAATACAATGCTTCTTTACAGTTATCTCCCGTTGATACAACTATGAAGTAAACAGCTGACATTTTAGGACGATAAACTTACATTCGCGCTAATAGAATCCTTCTCTCACCCACAATAAAGGAATGTAATGAGCGGAAACATTATTTGATGGTGATGTAGCGGTTCGTCCCATGCTTTGCCCAGTGGTTCTTGAGATCAACTGGATTTGACAGATCATGGCCTTCTGCCGCCAGACGACTAAGCAGCTTGGTGAATGCACTTCCACTCATTTTTCGACCACCAATTCGGGCATGTCGCTTGTTAGGAACGGCTGGTAGAGGATACATCGACAAATTGGTCGTGCAACACGAGGATTGCCAACCTCCATTTCCCCATTTATAGCAAGGTCTTAAAACTCCAGTGCAGGAACAAACTGGGACTGGCATTGTTGTTTCATCGAATGCGACTTGGTTTAGCCCCAGGTCTTGATCCTTCCAATCGGGTTTTGACACAGCTAACTGCCTATTAAGGTCATCACTTGCATCGCCCATCTCTTGTGCACCCTTCCACTCTTGTGACTTGCCAAATGTCGTTTGGTTAAGATCTTCAGTTTCCCTTTTTACTTTCTTCGACGCTTTTGGAGTCTTTTTGGAACCCGTCATTGCCTTTGGCTCCTTAGCTCTTTTGTTCCGACGGGGCTTTGTGGGCTCCGGTGCAACAGGTGAAACTGGCATGGATTCATTCACATGCATGTCTCTCGGGTTATATGTAGGTTCTCCCATATGTGGCTGATGATGTACGTGTACATGTTGTTGAGGATGGTGCATGTGTTTTACCACTCCCCGGGCAATCTGACCACCACCACTTATCGAGCTTTCCCGATACTGAAGAGTAGCAATGGCGTTATCCCGCTCCATGATTGCATTATTTCGTTCTGCTATTGCTGAATCCCGCTGAAGGATAGCCATGTCACGCTCTGCCAAGGCAGCCTTTTTTTCAGAAAGGGCCAGATTCCGCTCTTGTATGGCGGCATCTCTTTCTGCCATGATTGCCATTATCTGCTTCATTGATGGCTGATGCTGCATCAACCACTGAAATATGGGGGAAAAAACTGAATCCACTGTTCATATAACAGATTCAACACAGCATTTTTTAGTTACTATCAGTGACGGATGTAAATAAGAAGGTACGTGTTCAACTCTTAGATATACATGTGTAACATCTCTAAAACTTCAGTAAATGGTACATTTTGAACCCATAGTTTTTAAAGTTCAATGGGTTTACAACTAAGAACATACAGATTGAACTCATCAAGTTTAAATCTCTGATTCTACTCTGGTTACAACACCTGGGAATCCTAGTTAAGATCCAAACTAAGAAACTGGAAATCAACTTTAACTGCTGCTACATACCTGACCCTGAGGCGGTTTATGCCTTCCGTTATCACGATGCCCACTGTCATCCATAAGATATATGTGGGTGGTTAATGTCAAAATCAATTACAGCCTTCACTCCGATAAAATTGACGTATACTCATCAAGGAAAATCAATCCCTGTCGCCAAAATTTAGAAAATAAACAGGTCACATCTTCTTCACGGCATGGATAGTGTCGCCGAATGCCATATATCTCTAATACTTAAAAAAATACACGAGCAGGAAGAATCAACCACCGAAGCCTTTCTCTTCAAATGCTCTTAACAAAAGAAAATAAGGGAAACACAAGAGTTGTAAAAAGGGGGGAAAATCCAACAATTTTAATCCATTCCATTTCAGGAAGCAAATACATAGATTTAGAGCTTTGAGCTAATAAATGAATTCAGCAATCACAAACTTACCAACAACCAACAGGCTCAGATCTGCATTCTCTTAATCAAGGCTGAATCATAAAGAACCTGAAAGACAAACACTCATCATTAGCTCCATTGAACTTGAGAGAAACGTAAGGAAGCAGGGACAAGCAAAGAACGGGAGATTATTAACGCTTTGGTGACGGTGGAAATACACATATTTGTGCCGTTAAATAGGTAGAGGTCCAGAGATTACAATAATCCGGACTTGACATAAAAATTTAATATCCATCCCAGAAGGGGAAATGAAAGCGCAGATTAGTTACGAGTTATGACAAGATAAAGCAATTCTGATAATCAGATTTCAACCGAGTGACACGACATAAAACGTGTAGAATTAAATTCAGAGGAGGTGCTGAAAGGCAGAACAGATATGAATAAGCTAATTCAGGATAAGACTCAGGACTAAGTATTTTCAAAATTATTTCAGCAGAATCTGTTGGAACAGCTAAATGGTGTAAATCGGAGACCAGACAATCTCCCAATAAACCCGTGACAGAAAAAGCCATTGGAAGATCTTGGCACATTAAACCGGCATGATTAATTCGTTCTAAGATGCCATAAAGAGAGCATCCCCAATTCTGAACAAGTACAAAATTATTGTTGGTGCTAAGCTATGTAAGGCCAATGCGGCAGCCCCTTGACACTATTACAAATAAGCGTAGAAAAAATAAAAATATAAATAAGCGTAGAAAAAATATCTTAAAGAAAAAAGGAAGAAACATAGCACTGTTAAATCGTGTTAGTATCATTTATAATTGATCTCGGGATGAAATTCAAGCTAAAATACAGATCAAAAGGAGAATTTTTGCAGTATTAACTTCTGAAAAAACATTGCAACATAGCTCATATCAGACTATCAATGGCCAGCACGAAAAATGGAAGCTCCATGTTATCTATTTGCCCAAAAGAATTACGATAATATAGGAAAGGGCACACTTTTTAACTAGTGTTATCTCTTCACCCAAACATGAACAATCATTTGGACATATTTCGGTTCTTGAACTTGTTCCATTTAACTGGAAGTAAGGAACATGTATAGCTATATAAGGTAGTAAATTGTTTCCTCGTGCTAAAAACTTGCAATAAGATGGACAAACACAGTACTCATTAGTTATCTTCCACGACTACAGCTTACTATGGACTTACTTTTTCATCCAACAACAAAAAAAAACTGCTGTGATTTCAACCACGTAGACAGAGCAACGAAATTACACCAATGCCAATAATCAATCACCTTAAGAATTTCAATACAAGCAATTCAACCTAAAGAGTAGCTCCAAACTCAAACAGGAAAAAATTAAGAAGATTAAAAACCCAAGCTTGAAGATTGTATCATAATGGCGTGCTTAACTCTAACTAGTTCTTTCTTCCAACTAAACAGTGTTAACTGTATCGGCTCAACGACATACAAAATAGACGAAAATGAATGGAGGTCTGAAGGTTTTAAGGCTAATAAGTTGTTCCACCGAACAATGCCTTGACTTAACCTAAACTAAAGCAGAAAAAAGAGTTCTAACATCAAAACCAAGTCTTTCAGCATAGAAAGAACCAATCTTTACAACCAAAAAATAGTAAAGTCAGAAATTGGCACTTAAAAAATGAAATCTTGTAGATCAATTACATGAACAGGTAATGAACTTCAGTAGGAATTAAACAATCAATTAATCAAGATTCTGAGGAACAAATTACACTCAGTTCATATAAGTGAAACCCCAAAAATCAAAGCAAGTCAAAAACAATAAATAACCCAAATTCAAGCTCAAAAACCAAGTCATAAACAAGCTGAAACACTCATCAAAACATACAGCTCAAGATTTTCCACTAAACCCCAACTGAATTAAGTATAAACATAAATTCAACTGCTCAACAAAATACATAAAAAGAAAAAATAGAAAAAAAAAAAGAAGAAGATACACCCATTAAAGAGTTAAAAGACTACATGTAAAGCTTACATAGTAAAGTTGTACATAATTGTGAGTAAGAAAAATAAAGAGAAAAAGGGAGTTAAAAACCCTAACTTGAAGGAAATAAATATCAGTGAAGAAAGAGCAGTAGTTGAAAGAAAGAAAGAAAGAGCAAAGAGGAAGAGTACAACACCCACATTGACATCACACATCAACTCTTTTTTCTTTTTTTGGGTTTTTTTTTCTTTTTTGTGTATTTTTTTGATTAATTTTATATTTTTACCTGTTAATACCAAGACCACCCCATACCAGCATCTTTTTGTTTTCTTCCTTCCTTTGTCTTAAAAGTTCCTTTATTATCTCATAAAATTTCATGTTCAAATTTTAGTATAGGTAAAAATAATACGTTCTCCGTTTCAATTTAAATAATGTAAAAATACGTTATTTTTTTTGGAACGCACTAATAAAAAAGTTATTTGATTTAAACTGAAACGAAGAAAGTATATATTAATAAGAGTTAATAGATACTTCTGAAATTAGTAAAAGTATGCGGAAACAGGCCCGACACTAGTTTAAAAAAAGTTTCTTTATTACCCTTTGGAAATCTAATAAGGGAGAGTTAACAGACACCTGGACGACATGTCCGCTTAGCATTTAGGAGGAAAATAAGTACGTAGTTATAGGGCTCATCCACTTTCATATTATTACTCCCTCCGTTCAATTTATATGAACTCATTTGACTGAGCACGGAGTTTAAGAAAAAATGGAAGACTTTTGATCTTGTGGTATAAAATGAGGCACATATATTTTGTGTGGCTATAAAATTATTCTATAAAGGTAAATTGTTTCCAAATAAGAAATTGGGCCATTCTTTTTTGCACGGACTAAAAAAGAAATAGATTCACATAAAATGAAACACATTAAGTATGTTGTTTGCTGAAAATAGACTGAAAAGTGATTAAAAAAAAAAAAAAGCCATAACTGTGAGTGGGAAGCTTATTGAGATTTGTGCTGATAAGTGAAAAAAGAAAAAACTTTTTAAATGTGTCTTTTTCATTTGCTTTAGCCATGTTGCTGATTCTTAGTGGTAGGAATACATTTTAATATACCAATTGAGTATTTTCAAAGTTCAACTTTCACTAATAATATCTCCTGAAGTTGACATATCTCTTTCTGCATAAAAGTGATTTGGAATCACAAAGCCATGCAAATATTTGGAAAATTCTGCTTTTTTTAATTGGGGTTGAAGCGGGGCAGTAAATTAAATGTATTTAGATTTTCAAAAGATATTAAACCATGAAAAAATGTTTTAAATATATTTTAAATTGTATGAAATTAAGAAAATATGTGCTAAATTGATTTCACTACGTAGACATAATAATATACCAAGTCATCAAATTTTTAAATTGTGGAGCAATATATTATAGTACTATAATTTATGGTAGAGTACTTTGAATAGAGTCTCAAGTCGTGCATGGACAAGTCCCGACTTGCATATAAAACATTGTATACGACATTTGGGGGTGTGCTTGGTATGAAGGAAAATATTTTTCAGAAAATATTTTTCAATTTTTCCATGTTTGGTTGGCTTAAATATTTTGGAAAATATTTTCCTTATCAACTCATTTTCCTCCAATTGGAGGAAAATGTTTTCCTTATAAAGTGAAGGGAAAATGTTTTCCTTATCAAGTGAAGGGAAAACATTTTCCAAAACTCCTTCTCAACCTTCCCCATCCTATTCCTCCCTCACCAACCCACCCTCCCACCTCCTCTCTCCAAAAAGGATTTTTTTTTTAAATTTTAGTTTTTTTTTCCGTCACCACCCCCTGCTATCCCGCCAACCCCCCTCCCTCCCCAAAAAATTTTTTTTTGTAATTTCAGATTTCTATTTTTTTATTTTTCTGCACATACCCCTGCCCCTCCCCCCCCCCCCCACCTCTCCCAAGGAAAAAAAATATTTTTTTTATATATTTTCAGTTTTATTTTTTTTATCTTTCAATTTACAGGTTCGAAATTTTACAAGTTCTAAAATTATGAGTTCGGAGGTTTATGTGTTTGGAAGTTTACGGGTTCGAAAATTCGCGCGGGTTTTTGCGTAAAAAAGTAAAGCATCACATTAGTTCCTTTGGGTTGTGTCAATTTTTAGAGACTTCAGGAAGGGGTGGGGAGAGGTGGGAGGGGGAAGGGGAGGGGTGAGGAGAGTTGCATAAAAAATATTTTCCTAAAAAAAATATTTTCTACTCTCTAACCAAACAATAGAAAATATTTTCCGGAAAATATTTTCCACTTACCAACCAAACAAGAAAAAGTAAGTGATAAAACCACTCATTTTCCATGAATATATTTTCTAGGAAAACATTTTCCATGGAAAATATTTTCCTTCATACCAAACACACCCTTGGTGTATTTCTTTGTTTTATTGTTTTTTTCTTATTTCTTTCACTTTGCAAAGACAACTAATTATGACAAAGTTTATAATTTAGTGTGAGTTTGAACTTTGATTAGGCATGACCCGACGCAACTACAACTGACCGAGGTCCGAGGACATGATCCTTAATAGGAAGGAGTAGTTGTCGAGGATTAGAGTAGTAAGTTAGGTAGTCTAAATTATTCATACCGGTAGTGCTGGTACGTACTTTCACATTTGGTTGCTATTCGGTTTCTTTGAGTACCTGTTGTTTTTTGCATTTCAATCATCTTATTATTTTGTTGTTATTTATGCTGCTTTTATATGGCTTCTCGGTGTTCTTTTTATTATTGTGGTACTTATATTTTTTTGAGCGGAGAGTTTATTGAAAACAACCTCTCTATCTCCACAGCGAAAGGGTAAGGTATGCGTACGTAATACCCTCCTCAGATCCCACCATGTGGGATTATATCGGTTATGTTGTTACGTAATTGTTGTTGTTTGAACTTTAGTTTGATCTTCTCTTGAAATTGGGTCTAACAAATTTAGTTCTCTTGATAATTTTATGAAAGCTGTGGTGCAAACTTTAATCAAGTAACCCCTCCTTTTAATAATACATAGATAAGAGTATAGTAGTTTGCAAAATGATGAAGCCAAGCGTCAAGCTATTAACAAGCCACTTGATAATTTTAAGACATGTTTACTATGAGCTTTAATAGCATTTTTTAAATTCAGAAATAAATATTTCAAACAAAAAGAATATCATCTAAATTTTTGTGATAACTTTGAATTGAAAACCAAATCATTCAAAGTTAAGAAAGTTATCTCGGATGATGGTACTTCTTGAGATTTACTATAATGATGCGGTGAAAATAATATCATAATCATATTCATTGTTAAAGAATATAATTTTTTTCGTTGAAGAATATTAATTTCGAATTATTAGATTATTTTCTTCTCTAATTTCAATGAGAGAAATATTAGTTTCTAATTAACAGTTTTCTAAATTAATTTTTAAGTATAACAAAAAAGTATGTTTTTTAAAAAAAATCTATCACGTGAAATATTTTTCAAAAAATATTTAAGAGTTATTTTGAAATGGGATGATTTTTTATGATGTAGAACAAATTTTAAAAATAAAATGATAATATATTTTTGAATTTTAGTGGAGAGCTTTTTGAATTATTATAAGACAAGTCACATCATGGATAAAATCAGGTCACCGAAATATTAGGTATCCTTTGTACATAAATATCAGGCTAGATTTATTGTTTGCCTTTTATAGCCCATATCATAGATGATACGCTGATTACACACAATTATATATATTATACATGAATTATATATAAATTGTATATTCTTCAATTTTTTTATTTAAGCGGTTGAGTGTGCACTTTTTTTTTTTTTGGTAGAAAGGGAAAATTTTATTTCAACCAATTTGTCAATTTACATCATCTGTTCATTTGGACTATAGAACAGATCTCATAAGTACACCCAAATAAAAAACTATACAACTATGGTTGCTTAGCTAAATCCTACTACAAATAGACTCTATTTGTCACATGTGTCAAGGATTACATATAGGGTAACTATTGAAAGTCTGCAAAATAGGTATCCATTTAGGTTTCTTCTGTCCAGCAATGTGCACTTGAAGTGCAATCTCCTTTGCTCTATCTTTGGCTTCTCTGCTCAGTTGTTGAAACCTTCTATCATTCCGTTCCATCCAAATGTTGTACACTACTGCTGCAAATACCACTCCTAGCAGTGCCTTCCTTGGATTCCTGTTGTTGACATTGGCAGTTAGCCATTGCAATTCTGCTTCCCAGTTGCCTGTTGTTCTTTGATACTTCAGCCATTGTAACATTCCTTTCCACAGACTTTGTGAGTATGAACATTCAAAGTATAAGTGGTCATGTGTCTCTTCAATATCTCTCCCACATAATATGCATGCCTGATCAACTTGAATTCCCCATTTGGCTAACCTGTCAACTGTTGCCAAACGCCTATGCATTGCCATCCATAAAATGTACTTCTGTTTTGGTAGCATTCCAGTCACCATAACTAGTGATTTCCAGTGGACTTTAGGATATTGTGGAGTAGTATGAATATATGCCTTCCTGATGCTGAATTTCCCATTCTGAGTGCAGGCNTACTTTCTAACTCAAATATTAAGAAGGTTAAGGAGTATCATAGAATTTTATACTTTTTAATTTACTACTATGTTTTAAAAAAATATTAATTATTCCTTAACACGACTAATATGATATTCGAATTTGAAACTTGAAAGTACAAGGGGGCGGGGGGGAATTGTTTATTTTTAAACTTAATCGCTATTAGTTGACTAGTTTTTCAATTAGTCGACTAGATGTAATAAACTAACAGTAGTAACAACAGAATATAAGATGCTGAAATTAAATGCAGGAATTAAAGACACCAGAATTTTTATACTGGTTCAGATTCAATGTGAATCCTAGTCCAGTCCCCTTGGGTTGCAAGGGAGTTCTCTTTAGTGAATGAGTTTCTTTGAGTACAAGGAGAATGATGTGATAGCTCAGTTCCTATATCACTTGTCTCTTTTGATACAATGCCTCACCAGTGTTGTTCTATTTTATTTTCTCTAACTTGTTACACAGCAGGTCTTAGAGAGCTACAATGTTTGTTTGCAGAAGAAAAAAGAGAGGGTATTTGGTTCGATCAAAGTATGTTTTGCTAAGGTGTGATTACAGGTTTAAATACTTTGAGAGAGGCTTGAATCTGGAAAGATTTGCCAACCCAAGAGATTTGATCCTTGGAAAGAGATTGATTCTTTCCAAGAATAAGGATGTTCTGTAACGACCCGAAATCTTGATCCTCCATATTTAGACACTTGATTGAATATTCAGCGAGATCTTGATTTATTTGTTTCCTTTAGTTTAGCCTTGATTGGTCCCGTCAGTATCTTCATGATTGATTGCTTCTTCCTTTAATCGTGCCTCCTTTCCTTGATGATTTCTGATATATTTCGTCAATCTTGTATATCAATCCATACATTCCTTGATCATTGCTGATTGATTTCGCCAATCTTGACGGCTACCCAAAAGTTCCTATACAAAGAGCAAATATATTATTTTCATCATTACAATTAGATCTAACAATCTCCCCCTTTTTGATGATGACAAAATAATATATGTATAAACATCAGTTGACTTCCCTGTAGTTTGCTCCCCCTCAATAGGAGCAGTAAGTAGCTGGAGGCGCATGTAGTCGACTTCTTCAGGAAAACTTGCTCCCCCTCAATAGGAGCAGTACCTGCACAGAATACATATATCCTTTCTCCCCCTTTTTAACATTAGCAAAGAGGGAATAATAAAACACCATGCACAACCATAATCCATAGCAGAATGTTCAGGTAGAGTTAGAACATAACGAAAACAACAAAAAATATCCACCGACTAACATTGTAGTCCAAAAATAGCACAGCAAAAAAAAATTGTCTTAAACTTTCACACTAACGACGCAGAAAATAGGTAAGAGTGTTGCAGATGGCCTCCTTTAGTCGATCAAAGATGGCGTTGGCTGAGACACTCATTCCATCAAACCTGTCATGAACCTCCTTGAAAGCCTTGACAGTGTTTTCCCTTACTCTGAGAACTGCAACTCGTATCTTGGAGACATCAGACCCTGTTTCCTTGGAGATATCATGAATGGTGCTAACAGTGGACTGAGTGGCAATGAGAAGATCCTTGATTGCAGAGAGCTGATTCCCAATGGAGCTAATTTTCTCAGCAAGGTCAGAGTCACTGAGGCTAGAATGGGAAGCAGAAGGTTTGGGCTTGGAGTCTGTATGAGTAGTCTTGACATCACATTCTTGTTTCTTGACCCATGAGCCCTTCACACACACATACCCCATACTTGCAAAGGCTCTGGAGTTGTATGATTTTGAAACAGTGGTAAAGGAGTACGCAGAGATGGAAATATTGTGAGCTTCCAAAATGTGGGTGATGGCCATTCCATAGGGTAGACTAGTGGGATCTTCTGCACTTTCAATCATGAAATTGATGACCCAAGAGGACAATTTGATTTTGAGTTTGGTCATAAGGCAATAGACCAGAAAAGTGTCTTGTAGAGAGAAGGTGCAAAATGAGCCAGTACGAGGAAGCAGAGTAGTTGCCACAATGTGGGCTAGAACATGAGTTTCAAAACTAACATCACTAGGGCCAAGCTGGTTTGGAAGGGACTCAGATGGACACTCAGCAATACATTTTTTGGCTTGATCAATGGAAATTTCAAAATCATCGGGCCAGGAATTTTTAAAGAGCATAGGGAAACCAGAACACTTGCACTGAAAAATTGAATCAAACACGGAACAGTCAAGAACAATACGCTTTCCTAGTACTAAGGTCTCTAACTTATCAGACCTACTAGAACGAAGATTTGCATAGAACATTCTCACTAAGGGTTCATAGACTTTAGGCTGGGAACAGAAAAGAACTTTGACCACCCCTGAAAAACGAAAAGGTCCTTTACCTTACAATTTAGGGCTTTCATGTCATCAAGGTCGACTACCCTCCCATGAGCAATAGGCTTGTCTTTTAGGGCAAGAAAGAAGTCCCTATTAGGAGAATCCCAGAAATTGAGTTCCGACTCAAGAGAACCGGAAAGGTCAACTTTTGATTTCTTTGGAGTGGAGGGACAGGGGGTTCTTCCATGGGTCTTTTACCCAGGGCTTTTTCTCCTAAGGGTTGAGAATGATCAGAGAAATCCGCCCGAGAAGAGGCAAACCCCTCAGAGTGATCGGACCCTAGGTCTACCTGTTCAGGGGGATGAGAAGAGGGTTTTCCCTTGGAGCGGGTCCTCTTTCTAGTGGAGGCAGAGGGATTTTTGGATTGTTTATCCATTGTAGGAGGTTGGTGGTTGAGCAAGATTTCGGAGAGGGGTATGAAGGCGATAGAGACAATGGAGATTAATACAAGAAGACAACATAAAAAGGGGTTTTCTGACGGTTGAGTATAGAAAAGGAAAAACCGTTAGTGATCAGTCGCGATGATTGGTTTTCCTTCTCTGAACTCTGTGACTGATGTGAAAAGATAAGGAAAAAGGAGGGAAAAATGGAGGCGTAATTAATGTGTAAAAGAAACATAAATGGACTATTTTATATACAAAATTAAAAAGTGGCACATAGGTCCTATTTTTGACTATTAATGCAAATAATGCCAAGAAGTTTTCTTAATGAACAAAATCTTTCTTCTAACAAAGGCTTGGTAAAGATATTCTCTAGTTGATCAGTTGTTCTAACAGAAGTTATTTCTATATTTTCTTTAAGAACATGATCTCTAATGAAGTGATGCTTAATATCTACATGCTTTGCCCTAGAATGATGAACATGATTTTTAGAGAGACAAATAGCACTTGAATTATCACACAAAATTTGTATAGGTTTAAAAGAAAGTTCATAGTCACCAAGTTGATGGGACATCCATAGTAGCTGTGCACAACATTGTCCAATAGCGATGTATTTAGCTTCAGTGGTAGATAATGTAACTGATGCTTGTTTTTTACTGTCCCAGGATATCAATGCCTTCCCCAGTAATTGACACGTACCACCTGTGCTTTTTCTATCTTCCTTATCACCTGCAAGATCGGCATCTGAAAAACCTTCTAATTTAAAAGAGTTAGAGCGAGGATACCATAGTCCATGAGAAACAGTTCCAATGAGATAGCGAATGATTCTCTTTACTGAAGTCAGATGTGACTCCTTAGGAGCTGACTGAAACCTGGCACACTTACAGATACAGAACATAATATCCGTTTGACTTGTAGTTAGATAAAGCAGTGAGCCAATCATTCCACGATACTTAGTTTCATCAACAGGGATTCCGTGTTCATCTTTGTCTAGACTCGTTGAAGGACTCATTGGTGTGACAATGGCTTTAGCATTGCTCATGCCAAATTTCTGAATCAGTTCCTTTGTGTATTTGGTCTGACATATAAACGTTCCTTCTTCAGATTGTTGGATTTGAAGTCCAAGGAAAAATGTTAGCTCTCCCATCATGCTCATTTCGAATTCACTTTGCATAAGATTTGAAAATTTCTTGCACATAAGAGGGTTAGCACTACCAAATATAATATCATCAACATAAATCTGAATAATGAGATTACCTTGGGATGATCTTTTAATAAATAGGGTAGTGTCTACTTTACCTCTTGTAAAGCCATGATTAATAAGAAATGAACTAAGTCTATCATACCATGCTCATGGAGCTTGCTTTAGTCCATATAGTGCTTTGGTGAGCTTATAAACATGGTAGGGAAACTTTGAGTTCACAAACCCAGGAGGTTGCTTCACGTATACTTCTTCCTCAATAAATCCATTCAAGAAAGCACTTTTGATGTCCATTTGAAACGGCCTGAATCCTTAAACGATGCATATGCCAGAAGAATTCGTATAGACTCCAGACGAGCTATTGGAGCGAACGTTTCGTCATAGTCGACTCCTTCCTGTTGTGAATAACTTTACAACTTTTCCATCCTCATTCAATTTATTTCTGAAAACCCACTTTGTTCCAATTACAGAAACATTTTCAAGTTTGGGTATCAGTTTCCACACTTGATTTTTGCCAAATTGATCTAACTCTTCTTGCATTGCTTGTACCCAACTTCAGTCTTTTAGAGCTTCCTCTATCTTTTGGTTCAATCTGAGAGATTAATGCTATGTTTGCTTTCTTTTTGAGAGCTCCCCTGGTTTTCATTCCTTCATTTGGATCCCCTATGATGAATTTTTGAGGATACTCAGGTTCGTTTCTCTATTCATTTGGACGAACTACATTAGTAGTCGACTCCTTCGGATGATCTGGTACACTGCTGCTGACTTCATTAGTTGACTGTATCGTAGCATCAGGTTTATCAGTTGACTCTTGAGATTTGCTTGTCTCCTGAATTTCTTGAGCTTGATCTTCATCACCTGCAGTAATTCCTTTCTCGATCGAGGGGTTATTTTCATCGAATATAACATGTACATATTCTTCTACACATAATGTGCATTTATTATAAACTCTAAATGATCTACTATTTAATGAGTAGCCTAGAAAAATACCTTCATCGCTTCTTGGATCGAATTTTCCAAGATTGTCCTTACCGTTATTGTGAATAAAACACTTACTTCTGAAGGGATGAAAGTAACTAATATTAGGATGTTTACCTTTCCATAATTCATAAGGAGTCTTCTTCAGAATGGGCCTTATGAGACATCGATTGAGAATGTGACATGCTGTACTTACACCTTCTGCCCAGAAGTGATTTGGCTGTGAATGATCTAGTAACATGGTTCTTGCCATGTCTTGGAGGGTTCTGTTTTTCCTTTCAACAACTCCATTTTGTTGAGGTAATCGTGGTGCAGAGAAGTTATGAGTATATCCCTGATCATTAGAGAACTCTTCAAATGCTCTGCTTTTAAATTCTCCTCCATGATCACTCTGGATTGTTGTAATCAAATATCCCTTTTCTCTTTCAACCTTTTTGCAGAAGATCTCAAAATTTTTCAATGCTTCATCTTTATGAGATAAGAAAATCACCCAAGTGAAACGTGAATAATCATAAACAATAACAAAAGCATATCTTTTTTGTAACGACCCAATCGGTCGTTTTGAGCTCTAGCGCGTCGTGCCGCGGTTTGAAGCCCTGAGCAGCTTCACTTCAGGTATTATGACTTGTACGCGAGGTCGGAATTGAATTCCAGGAAGTTCGGAGTTGCTTTGGAGAGAGAATTCTCATTTCGGAAGCTTTAAGTTGAAAAAATTGACTAAGATTGGATTTTTGAGTAAACGACCTTGGAATCGGGGTTTGAAGGTTCCAGCAGGTTCGTATGATGATTTCGGACTTGGGCGTATGTACGGATCGGGTTTTGGAAGACCCGGGAACGTTTTGGCACCTATTATGGAACTTAGCATTTTTGGAAGGATTTCATAAGTTTGGGTTGAAGTGCATCTCAGTGTTACCAATGTCCGTTTGGGATTCCGAGTCTAGGAATAGCTCCGTATGGTGATTCTGGTGTTGGGAGCGCGATCGGAAGTGAAATTGGAGGTCCGTGGGTCATTTTGGAGCCATTTGGCTAAAGATAGTAACTTGAAGGTTTTTGAGAAGTTTGACCGGGAGTGGATTTTTGATATCGGGGTCGGATTCCGATTTCGAAAGTTGGAGTAGGTCCGTAATGTCGAATATGACTTGTGTGCAAAATTTGAGGTCAATCGGACGTGATTTGATAGGCTTCGGCATCGAATGTAGAAGTTTGGAATTTCTAAAGTTCATTAAGCTTGGATTGGAGGTCGATTCGTGATTTTAGCGTTGTTTGATATGATTTGAGGCCTCGAGTGAGTTCGTAATATGTTTTGGGACTGGTTGGCATGATTGGTTGGGGTCCCGGGAGCCTTGGGTGGATTCCGGGTGGTTAACAGATCGAATTGGAATTTGGAGGAAGAACTGAAGTTGCTGGTTGCTGGTGTAACCGCACCTGCCAGACTTGGGCCGCAGGTGCGGAGCCGCAGAAGCGGCCCTTGTGTCGTAGAAGCGGAAAGTGGCTGGGCTTGGCTAGGGGCGCAGGTGCGACGAATCTTCCGCAGAAGCGAGACCGCAGAAGCGGTCATGGCTCCGCAGAAGCGAACTTGAGCGAGTTGGCTGAGACCGCACCTGCGATGGAAATTTTCGCAGGTGCGGAGCCGCAGGTATGGCTGGTGCACCGTAGGTGCGGAAATGCTGGAGGCAGTATGTTCGTTTAAAAATCGAGAGATGGTCATTTTTCTCCCATTTTCAGTTGGTGTGGGCGATTTGGAGAGCTTCAAGTGGGGTTTTTCATCATCAACAACAAGGTAAGCTAACCCCACCTATCTTGAGTTAAATACATTGATTATGTATGGGGTTTAGCATGTAAATTGGTAGAATTTTGGGGGTTTGAGGAAAACCTAGAAAATTTAATATTCTTGGATTTTGACCACGATTTTTGTCATGAAATTGAGAGTAAATTATATATTTGAGTTCGTGAGGTTATGGGGAAAGTTTATCTTCGAAAAATTTTGGAATCCGGGCACGTGGGCCCTAGGGCATTTTTGTCAAACTTTCGATCGGGGTTAGGAATTGTTATAAATTGGATTTAAGGAGTAGTTGATCTCATATTAATGGGTTTACATAATTATTGGCTAGTGTTGGAGCATTTAGCATCGATTTGAGTCTTCGAAAGGGCGTGGATTGCCGGTTATGGAACTTCGGAGTAAGGTGAGTCTCCTTTCTAACCTTGTAAGAGGGAATTGTCCCCATAGGTGAATTAAGTGAACATATGTGCTGCTATTTGTGGGGGCTACGTACGCACGAGGTAACGAGAGTTCGTGCGTAGCTACTATTATGCCTATGTCCGGGTAGTCTAGGACCAAAGAGCATGCTTACTTGTAATAATTGTAACTTTATTGATGGTTTAATTTGCTTAAATCATATCGAAGTGGCAAATGTTTTTCTAAAAGTGTTAAACTTCATTGTCTTGACTTGTAAAAGAGAAATGTACACCTCCTTGAACAATTGTTTCCTAGATGAAGTCTTGATTGACTGTTTGAATATGTGTTTTTATGTGTACCTGCGTCGCACGTATGATTCGTGAGCAGGGTGATTGTTTTTTGTATTTGACCGCGTCACATGTATGATTCGCGAGCGGGGTAATAGATGCATCTATGGTTCGCGCCATTCGACCCTCTAGCAGTGCACAGTTTAAATATTGTTGGATCGGGCCGTACATCTTCGGCATGATTTGCGCATGCTAGTATTGTTTGCCTTGAAATTTATTGAAGTTGATATTGCTTCTTCTCGGCTTGAGAATATATGTATAAATGATGAAAAAGGAAATTTGGGAATTTCACATAAAAAGAAGAATTGTTTACTTGTTTCACTCTATTGAATTACAATCACGTTGATATAAATCCTCGATTTGTCATATTATTGATGTACCATTATTGGACCACTAGTAAGTGTCGAAGTCGACCTCTCGTCTCTACTTCTTCGAGATTAGGCGGGATACTTACTGAGTATACGTTGTTTTCGTACTCATGCTACACTTGCTGTGCATTTTTGTTGCACAGGCATATGCATCTCTAGCGGCTTAGTGGATGTAGCAGCATGGTTGATACAGAGACTTAGGTGAGCTGCACTTCTCGAGATGACCCGCAGCTGGCAGAGTCTCTTTCAGATTTCCGTATTTACCTTCTGTTCTATCTGTATTCCGGACAGTTGTTGTATTATATTGTCTCTTAGAGATAGCTACTTGTGACACCGGGTTCTGGGATGGTTATGAGATTGTTAAATATTAAATTTGCTAAAGACTTCACCTTATTTCAGAGGATTTCGTTAATTATTGTTTAATGTATAAAAAGAATGATTTTAAATAAGTCCTAAAAAGAGAGTTTAATTAAGTAATTATGGTTGGCTTGCCTGACAGTGGTGTCCGGCGCCATCACGACCCTTAAGGGATTTTGGGTCGTGACAACATGGTATCAGAGCACTAGGTTCCCTTAGGTCTCACGAGTCATGAGCAAGTCTACTAGAGTCTCGCGGATTGGTACGGAGACGTCTGTACTTATCCTCGAGAGGCTACAGGATTGTTAGGAGCACTTCCCTTCTTGATTCCCCATCGTGCGGTTTGATTCCCTTTGAGGCTTATGCCTTTATTTCCTTTCCATTCAATCTTATGCGACGCGAAGCGCTGGTCACGAATCAACGAGTGAGCAATTGTAATGGTGCTACGAACGTGGTGCAGGCTGTTTCTCCCTATGTGGTTGTTTGAGCTATTGTCGTCGCCTTGTGGAAGGATATTCCGTCATTTCAGCTCAGTAGCTGTACTTTCGAGAGCTTCGAGGTTATGCATAGGTTGCTACGATGCTTATGAACTGTTATCGCGCAGTATTAATTAGAGGGTGGAATGTTTGCCTATGTGTTGGGGCAGTGAATGACGTGAGAGGAGGTTTGATAAGTGAATGATTCAGAGATCCAGTATCTTATTTTCGATGGAGGAAAGACAATCAGACTATGAATGACCAGGTTTGAGTTGGTGGAGTAACAAGACTTGGTATTTTCAAGTGTGGTGGGATTTTCACCTGCGATGTGGTATCGTCGTCCTCGATAGAATGTTCTAAGTTCGCCGGTGTTAAGACCTTCTACAATTCGCCCTTGGGGCAGGATATTGTAAGATAGTATGGGAGAAGCGGCTGTCAGAGATCGCGGGTGCAGTGGTTCAGGATTGAATGTGTATTTCTAATGCCGACGACTTGAGAAAGATGATCTTCGGAAAGGTTTAAAAGTTAATAGCGGTCTGTTAGTTCAAGTGCTACCGAGATAGATTTTGATCTAAGGCATCAGTAGAGCAGCAAAGGATGAGGAAGGACGTGTGGGAAGTGTCATGCGGTGGTCAACTTCTAGAAGGCCAGGTGTAAGAAGTGGAGGTCGAGTAGTTTCTTAAAGAAGTGAGTCTGCCCAAAGTGGGAGAATGGCAGAGTAGTATGTGGATTCAGTGGCTAGGTCTACGGATTTAATTGGAAGTATCGGCTATTATTCGGCGGGAGATTCGATATGACGGAAAGGAGCTGCTTGATATGAAGGAGGATACAACCTAGCTTTGAATTGGGAGATATTGTCCCACATTTAATTAATGTCCATGAGGAGTGAATGGACTTGTGTAGCTGGTGGATGAGCACGTGCTCAGGATGAGTTATTGATGTCGTAGTTATTGTACCCCGTGCAGCGGCGTTGGAAGATGTCGGCATGAAATCTCCACAGGTGGGTTAACTCCTGTGAGCAGATCAGCGGTCGTGTGGTTGGCGAAGCTTCTGCAAAGAATCCTACTGGCTATCTGGTGAGAAGGTCGGGCATGTGAATGTGGTTAATGATACAGGGTATTCATAAATGGGTTACAGAAAGATTTCGATGAGCTTGGCGGGTTGGTTGTGCTAGATCATATCAACAATGAAGAAAGAATCTTGTTGGATTCTAGAGTTGCGTAATGGTGGCTTCAAGCTAAGTGGGAGAGTCCCACCGTCTACGATTGGGCTGTATGATTATCTTCTTGTGAAGTTCAGGTTATCGGCGTATTGGTAAGTTGTTTCGGCTAAGGAAAGAGAACATCAATAGTAATTTGAACAAAGGAATTGAAGAATATGTTCTATAATTGGCATCGTCGATTCATGTTCGAGCTTTGGGAAGGCTCAGGAATTATGCTTCGCGTAGAAGTGAGTTGCAAGGAAGGTATGAGGTGGTTCGTGGGAATTGAGACAGCATGGTCTCGTGTTACAAGGCCACTCGGGATGAGTGCGGGTTGAGTGTGTTATGTGTTGAAGGAAGTTATTATTGTTCTAAGGCAACTAAGGATAAATTGGAAGAGGTTGGATTGGTTAGCCATGATTGAATTGGCATATTGGTGGCAGCGATCAGTTCCTTCAGCGTGATTAAGTTATGCAAGTGATTTGTGATAGTACGTGTGAGGCTTGTCGGCCGTCGTAATTGAATTTATTCGGAAGTATTCTAGTATTATGGCCTGCTATGTGTAGGCGGATCCCGAAAAGGGCTATGGTGGTTTAGGCCACTACTTGAAGAATTGCATCTTCAACGATTGTGAGAATTCACTCGTGTGTTGCTATGGTTCTCTTGGAATGAGTTAAGTAAAAAGCTTCCATGTGAGGAAGTGTTTATCATGTTAGTGATTCAGGAGTTGTGATGAAATTCTTGTACTATCCCATGTTGGCTTGTTAAGGTGCAGTGAGCGGTATGAAATTTGAACGTGAGGATCAAGGTTGCGGTCTGGTGTTGACAAGGATGTCACGAGCTCGGATGAGCATGAAGGGGGTTTGAATGATTAGAGTAAGCTGGTATTGTCTTCAGCGTCTCCTGGGGTCGGTGATTTGTGGAAGAGGCTTTGCATCCTGGTTATGGATTCTTGATCGCTTTTCAGCGTTGGTGCAACCGGTGGTATGGATATGCAGACTTGTTATCTGTTACAAAAAATTGTGGGAGCGTGTCCTACGGGAAGATTGTGTAAGTGTGGCATGTAGTTACTTGATTGATTGAAGAATGAAACCAAGTATGAAGATTGTGGTGATATCATTAATTTGAGGATTTATGCCTGGAGGGCACTTGGCTTATTGGGTTGTAGACTGTGGAGGATTACCTCGGTTATGATGGTTATTCTTGTGTGTTATGGGAAAAAAGGGTTATTGTGGTCCCAGAAAAGATTACTGGCCTAGTTCGGTACGACCAGAATCGGCTTGAGGTCTGTGGATGGATTTAAATATGAATATGGGCTCTATATCGGGCCGAATGTGTTCATTTCAGCAGAGCTCTCCGTATGGAGGAGTATTCGGATGTTGGATGTTATTTCGTCGTCGACTATTTCATGTAATGCTATATTGTGCCGTGTGAGTTGCGAAACAGATTGGTAATTTCTTATGTGTTGAGGTTCCGCGTAGCGATGGTGTTATGTGAACAGGATGGCTCTTTAGTTTCAGAACATATATTGCACCTCAGTTGTGCTTGAGTTTGTTAGCCTATGGCGCTATATGTCCCCTTAGGGATGGTATTATGCACTTAGCGTGCTTGTGACCGATATTCGGTATTGTGTTGTAATGAGCAATTTCGCTCGATGTGTATCTCTTTATGTAAATTTTATGTGTGGATCGAGTGGCACGCCGCCATGGGTATGTTGTTTGGATCAGGTTGCATGCCGCAATAGTGTGATGATGATTACCGTCCCTTATATTCTATTCTGTGTGTTTTGTTTCCCATTTTCTGAGGAAAGTTCATATTAGTTGCGTGATTTGAGTAGTCCCTTCCAGAGTTCATTTTCCTTATGCATCACGTTCGAGTTGGTAGCCTATGGGCACATAGTGGCATCATATGAGACTTTTGGTCATGTCTGGGGTGGCTTGTTGCCTGAGCAGTTCCTACTGGGTGAGACAAGGTCATTGGACCTAGGATCAGTGCAATCAGATTGTATGAAGTATATTAAAGAGCAAGGATCATTATTTGGTTCAGAATGAGGTAATGTTCTTGTCAGGAGTGTAGACTCAATGATTCGTTGACTTGGCAGTTGATTATGGATTTCGACACGTCTCTTCTGTCGTGGAGGTGTTGCAAGAGTTGGAACAAGACTTATATATATCATGAGGTACGTGGTGAGCATCAGATTCGGGGAATGTTAGTTATTATGATCAGAGAATGTTATTATGGTCCCGTGAATGATGTGGTGCATGGTGAGAATTCAGCAAAGGTATGCAGTCATGTTCTGCTACCTCGTGTAGTGATTGCTACGCTGTTCATATGTTGGAAGCAGGCTTGGCGGAAAATTCCGGATGTTGGAATTGGGTTCTAAGCTTAACTGTGTGAATAAAAGAGAATATCTTCAGATTTGATCGAGTTAATGTGCTCAACTGAGCTGTGGTAGCACGGGTAGGTGCTCAAGGTGTAAACAGTGATTTCGGACAATTCCGGTGCAGTTCCCAGCACGTTCGAGGACGAACGTATGTTTAAGTGGGAGAAAATGTAACGACCCGACCGATCGTTTTGAGCTCTAACGCGTCGTGCCGCGGTTTAAAGCCCTGAGTAGCTTTACTTCAGGCATTATGACTTGTACACGAGGTCAGAATTGAATTCCGGGAAGTTCAAAGTTGATTTGGAGAGAGAATTCTCGTTTCGGAAGCTTTAAGTTGAAAGAATTGACTAATATTGGATTTTTGAGTAAACGACCTTGGAATCGGGGTTCGAAGGTTCCAGCAGGTTCATATGATGATTTCGGACTTGGGCGTATGTCCGGATCGGGTTTTGGAAGACCCGTGAACGTTTTGGCACCTATTGTGGAAGTTAGCATTTTTGGAAGGATTTCATAAGTTTGGGTTGAAGTGTATCTCAGTGTTATCAATGTCCGTTTGGGATTCCGAGTCTGGGAATAGCTCCGTATGGTGATTCTGGTGTTGGGAGCGCGATCAAAAGTGAAATTGGAGGTCCGTGGGTCATTTTGGAGCCATTTGGCTAAAGATAGAAATTTGAAGGTTTTGAGAAGTCTGACCGGGAGTGGACTTTTTGATATCGGGGTCGGATTCCGGTTTCGGAAGTTGGAGTAGGTCCGTAATGTCGAATATGACTTGTGTGCAAAATTTGAGGTCAATCGGACGTGATTTGATAGGCTTCGGCATCGAATGTAGAAGTTTGGAATTTCTAAAGTTCATTAAGCTTGGATTGGAGGTCGATTCGTGATTTAAGCGTTGTTTGATATGATTTGAGGCCTCGAGCGAGTCCGTAATGTGTTTTGGGACTGGTTGGCATGATTGGTTGGGGTCCCGGGGGCCTCGGGTGGATTCCGAGTGGTTAACGGATTGAATTGGAATTTGGGGAAGAACTGAAGTTGCTGGTTGCTGGTGTAACCGCACCTGCAAGACTTGGGCCGCAGGTGCGGAGCCGCAGAAGCGGCCCTTGTGTCGCAGAAGGGGAAAATGGCTAGGCTTGGCTAGGGGCGCAGGTGCGACGAATCTTCCGCAGAAGCGAGACCGCAGAAGCGGTCATGGCTCCGCAGAAGCGAACTTGAGCGAGTTGGCTGAGACCGCACCTGCGATGGAAATTCCCGCAGGTGCGGAGCCACAGGTGCGACTGGTGCACCGCGGGTGCGGAAATGCTGGAGGCAGTGTGTTCTTTTAAAAATCGGGAGATGGTCATTTTTCTCCCATTTTCAGTTGGTATGGGCGATTTGGAGAGCTTCAAGTGGGATTTTTTCATCATCAACAACAAGATAAGCTAACCCCACCTATCTTGAGTTAAATACATTGATTATGTATGGGTTTTAGCATGTAAATTGGTAGAAATTTGGGGGTTTGAGGAAAACCTAAAAAAACCTAGAGGGGGTTTGACCACGATTTTGGTCATGGAATTGAGAGTAAATTATATATTTGAGTTCGTGAGGTTATGGGTAAAGTTTATCTTCGAAAAATTTTGGAATCCGGGCACGTGGGCCCGAGGGCATTTTTGTCAAACTTTCGATCGGGGTTAGGAATTATTATAAATTGGATTATAATGAGTAGTTGATCTCATATTAATGAGTTTACATAATTATCGACTACTGTTGGAGCATTTTGCATCGATTTGAGTCTTCGAAAGGGCGTGCATTGCCGGTTATGGAACTTCGGAGCGAGGTGAGTCTCCTTTCTAACCTTGTAAGAGGGAATTATCCGCATAGGTGAATTAATTGAACATATTTGTTGCTATTTGTGGGGGCTACGTACGCACAAAAAGGTGACGAGAGTCCATGCGTAGCTACTATTATGCCTATGTCCGGGTAGTCTAGGACCCAAGAGCATGCTTACTTGTAATAATTGTAACTTTATTGATGGTTTAATTTGCTTAAATCATATCGAAGTGGTAAATATTTTTCTAAAAGAGTTAAGCTTCATTTTCTTGACTTGTAAAAGAGAAATGTACACCTCCTTGAACAATTGTTTCCTAGATGAAGTCTTGATTGACTGTTTGAATATGTGTTTCTATGTGTACCTGCGTCGCACGTATGATTCGCGAGCAGGGTGATTGTTATTTGTATTTGACCGCGTCGCATGTATGATTCGCGAGCGGGGTAATAAATGCATCTATGGTTCGCGCCATTCGACCCTCTGGCAGTGCACAGTTTAAATATTATTGGATCGGGCCGTACGTCTTCGGCATGATTTGCGCATGCTAGTATTGTTTTGCCTTGAAATTTATTGAAGTTGATATTGCTTCTTCCCGGCTTGAGAATATATGTATAAATGATGAAAAAGGAAATTTAGAAATTTCACATAAAAAGAAGAATTGTTTACTTGTTTCACTCTATTGAATTACAATCATGTTTATATATATCTTCGATTTGTCATATTATTGATGTACCATTATTGGACCACTAGTAAGTGTCGAAGTCGACCTCTCGTCTCTACTTCTTCGAGATTAGGCAGGATACTTACTGAGTACACGTTGTTTTCGTACTCATGCTACACTTGCTGTGCATTTTTATTGCACAGGCATATGCATCTCTAGCAGCTTAGTGGACGTAGCAGCATGGTTGATATGGTGACTTAGGTGAGCTGCACTTCTCGAGACGACTCGCAGCTGGCAGAGTCTCTTTCAGATTTCCATATTTACCTTCTGTTCTATCTGTATTTCGGATAGTTGTTGTATTATATTGTCTCTTAGAGATAGCTCATGTACTTGTGACACCGGGTTCTAGGATGGTTATGAGATTGTTAAATATTAAATTTGCTAAAGACTTCACCTTATTTCAGAGGATTTCGTTAATTATTGTTTAATGTATAAAAAGAATGATTTTAAATAAGTCCTAAAAAGAGAATTTAATTAAGTAATTATGGTTGGCTTGCCTGACAGTGGTGTCCGGCGCCATCATGACCCTTAGTGGATTTTGGGTCGTGACCTTTTTCCTCCTATACTAGCAGTTCTAGTAGGCCCAAATTAGTCCATATGAAGCAATTACAAAGGTTTAGAAGTAGATACAATATCTTTATTTTTGAAAGAGTTTCTGGTTTATTTTCCTATTTGATAGGCATCACAGATATGTGTTCTAGAAAAATTCAATTTGGGTAGACTAATAACTAACTAATGCTTGGACAATTTTTCTATCAAATGCATGCTTGCATGACCAAGTTTCCTATACCATAACCATGGATCATCAGACATGGATGTTAAGCAAATGTGACCATCTATCTTTTCAAAACCATCAAGAATATAAACATTTCCATACCTTTTACCTGGGAGGACTATTTTACCTGCCTTATCTTCAATAGCACAGCCTGTTTTTTAAATTTACCTCATATCCTGAGTCACATAGTTGATTTATGCTTAGGAGATTGTAGTTGAGTCCATCAACGAGATAAAGTTCAGTGATATCGCAGTTGTTGTTGAAGGGAATTGTTCCAGTACCAATTATCTTTCCTTTTGAGTCATCTCCAAACTTAACACTTCCTCCGTCAATTTTTGTAACTTCTTTGAACAGGTTTTTATCACCTGTCATGTGACTGGAACACGCACTGCCTAAGTACCATTTTCCTTTGCGGCTTACTCTGTGGTGTTCCTGCAAAACATAGTGATTACTTTCTTTTAGGTACCCAAGCTTGCTTGGGTCCTGGGGGGTTAGTATTACTAGGTTCAGAATTGTTTTTTGGTTTCCAAACCCATCCTGAAACATTTGCTTTACGAAAGCGGCAAAAAGAATATTTATGTCCACGTTTGTTGCAGTAATGACACGTAACTCCTGACCCATTTTTAGGTCTTTTATTGGTGTTAGTACTAGTGGATTCTGTTCTAACTGGTCCTTTTCCAGTTGACTTGTAAGTCGCCTGGTTTGACATGACAGAACTATGACTGGTGGATTTGCGCATGCCATTGAGTTGCATTTGCAATTCCTCAAGCTCTTCATGAAGTACTTCCTTTTCAATCTCACATACTTCATGTTTGAGCTTCCAGTCTTTTACTTCTTTATTTAGTCTCTTGAGTTCATTCATCATTTTTTGAGACTCTTTCAAAGTTAAATCAAGAATATCCTGCAATTCATTGCATATTTCACAGTTATAAGATCTTACCTCGCTTGTTTCACCTCGTGCCATGAAATAGTTCTCATTGTTATCTTTGCATTCGTCATCTGAAATGTCCTCGTCCGTCCAGCATCCTGAGGATTTGTTCATCTCGTTTTCCAGAATCGTCATGAAGCAAAGATTTGCTATCTCTTCGTGTTATGAACTGTCTTCATCGCTCCAACTTCCAAAAGATTTGTTCTTGTTAAAGCCTCTGGAAATTTTTCTTTTTAGATCTGGGCACTCAGCTTGAATGTGTCCAAATCTTCCACACTCATAGCATTTTCCATCATTCTTCTCTTGTTCGTTGTATTGCCTGGATCGCTTAGGTGGAATTCTTCCTCTCCTCGTATTCCTGAATCTTCTCATTAAACCATCCATATTTCTTGACAGCATAGCAATCTCTTCTTGAAGGGCTTCAGGATCATCATCGATATCATTTTCAGCTACTTCAGTTGAGGCCTTGAATGCGACTGTTTTCTTTTTTTCTTCTTGATTAGTCTTCTTGAATGTGTCTTTTCAAAGGCTATGAGTTCTCCTCGTAGTTCATCATAGGATAAATTATTTATATCTGAGATTCAAGTGTGACTACTTTGGTCTGCCAAGTAGTTGGTAGGCTTCTGAGAATTTTTCTAACTTGATCACCACTCGTATATGGTTTGCCAAAGGCTTTTAGATCGCTAATTATTTTGCTGAATCTGGCAAACATTTCTTCAATAGACTCTCCTTCTTTCATTGAAAAAAGTTCGTAGTCATGAACCAGCATGTTGATATGTGTTTCTTTTACCTTGCTGGTTCCTTCGTATGTAACTTCAAGCTTATCCCACATCTCTTTGGTTGTGTCACAGCTAGAGATTTTCTCATACTCCTCACCACTTATGGCATTAGAAAGCAGGTGTCTCGCTTTATTGTTAACTTGTACCACTTCCATTTGCTCTTTTGCATATGAATCTATATCTTCAGGATCAGCAAGTGGTTGAGCGGCAGCCGGCAGGGGATAATTCCCCTTTTTGATGACTCTCCAAACTTTAACGTCATATGCCTTGGCATATATCTCCATACGCACTTTCCAGTGGGAGAAATGTTGTCCATTGAAGTATGGTGGCCTAACTTGTGAAGTTCCTTCCTGGAAGAGAGCTCCTACGATAACTTGATTTGCCATGATCTTTTCTCACAAGCTGTTAAGCAAAAGAAAAATGTGAGCCTTGCTCTGATACCAATTGAAAGTACAAGAGGGGTGGTGGTGGTGGTGGTGAATTGTTTATTTTTAAACTTAATCGTTGTTAGTTGACTAGTTTTTCAATTAGTCGACTAGATCTAATAAACTAACAGTAGTAACAACAGAATATAAGATGCTGAAATTAAATGTAGGAATTAAAGACACCAGAATTTTTATACTAGTTCGGATTCAATGTGAATCCTAGTCCACTCCCCTTGGGTTGCAAGGGAGTTCTCTTTAGTGAATGAGTTTCTTCGAGTACAAGGAGAATGATGTGATAGCTCAGTTACTATATCACTCGTATCTTTTGATACAATGCCTCACCAGTATTGTTCTCTCTTTTTTTTCTCTAACTTGTTACACAGCAGGTCTTAGAGAGCTACAATGTTTGTTTGCAGTAGAACAAAGAGAGGGTATTTGGTTCGATCAAAGTATGTTTTGCTAAGGTGTGATTACAGGTTTACATACTTTGAGAGAGGCTTGAATTCTGGAAAGATTTGCCAACCCAAGAGATTTGATGTTACAACCCATATTCACATACGTTAGTTCATTCCATAAGGTCGTCGACGTAAATCCATGAAGAGATTATCTTTGAGATGGTAAGAGATTAATCTTATTGGTCTTAAATGATACAAAGGTGTATAAGGGTGGTTAACAAGTATTAGAAGTTAAACGAATCAAGGATGTTGTCAGCCGTATTTTTGGGTAAACCTAGGGGTGCTTAATACTCTCAAGAGGTTGTATTTTAAGGTATATGAATCATAAAATATTCGTATCATAGTCTTGAAGTCAAACGAGTTATGAAACAAAAGTCGACAAGAGTTGTTGCAACTTAAGTTCATAGTTTTACTTAAACTTTAGGTCAAATATTATTAAGCTTTTCTCCCAATATACTTGGAATTACGGGGTGATCTACCCACCAAATTGAAGATCTATGAGTCTAGTTTCCAACGCATTAAACCTTTTATCAATACGACATTGGAGTAGAGAGATATTTGCGTTTTCGCGAGACTGCGCCAAGCACCTCTCTATGGGACCCACTTAGGCGGTTTAAGACATTTGGATCTATATAGGACACCTCCAACCCGTTTTAAGTCATTTATTTTCACTATTTTCAGACCTTAGAACCCTAGGAACACCCTCTCAAGGTTCTCTCAAGATTCAAGACCCAAACAAAGGGCAAACAACACAAATCAAGTGTCGGGAATCCCGTGGCGCTAGTAAGTCTCTTGTTCTTCTTGTTGTTGCTCATTTTTGTGTTGTTCCAGCTCGTGTGGGAGGTTGTTTTAAAGGGTTTATGTTCTGTAAATACTCCCTCAAGTTCTTAATATCAACCCTAGGTGATTTCAAGCCTTCTAAAGTGATTCTAGTGCCAAAAAGAAACACTAATTGATTGCTAGTTTCGCTTCCTTGTTGTTGTGGCAGAATTGGAGGGATATTTCGTGGAGAATTAAGGTCAAATTGGAGTTGTTCTTTCTGTATAAAGGTAAGGAACCTCTTAATCTATATGTATTTAAGATTATCCAAGTTACGGCTAAGTCATTGAAGCTAGAACTTGTGAAATATATATCGAAAGGCTTGGTAGTAATGTTATCGGTTGGTGGACTGTTTTGGGATGCTCAATATGATTATTATTGATGTTGTTTGGGCTGTTTGGTGATTGTTTGGAATTGTGTGAAGTCATATATATAGGGGAGGTGCTGTCCGTTTCATCGTAAAATAGGTTGTGGTCGATACATAATAGTTATGACGCTTGAATGGTAACTATAGTACCGTTTCTCTTATTGTAGACTAAGGAGTCGTGAAAATTGCATAGCTTGAGATTGGGGCAGTATATACAAGGTATGTGAGGCTATCCCTTTCCTTCTTTTGCACGACTCCGATTGTACATAATGTAATGAACGAGCTTCCAAAGATACTCTACTCTTAGAAGCTAGCAGTACTTACATTGTTTCCCCTCTTATGGAACGATTGATGTTGATGTTGCTTCTCTTATTCTTATGTTATCAATGTTATTGGTACTTCCTGATTCTTATAAGGTTCATGGTGAAGAGTTAGTCCTAATAACGTGTACAGAGGATACCGACCTTACGTCACTCCGAAAGGTTTAGAACGTGAGTCCATGAGTCGAGCATGCATTATATATATGTATCTATTTTACTCTACCGAGCCGCGCTATAGTCGGCCGGGTATGGCACCTATTGTGCAACCACTGATCAGTTGGGTTTTACCGAGCTCCACGTGGCCGGGTACGTTTTTACCGAGCCTATTACGGCCGGGTACGATATGATGATGATGATGCCCACAGAGGCGTATGTTTTAAAAGTTTATGTATATATACATATGTATTACGCATTTCATGTCAGTAGCCTTAGAGGTACCCAGATGTTACAGGTTGTTTATTCTCTATCCCTGCTTACATTACTGTTCGTACTTATGGTTCCCTGCCTTACATACTCAGTACTTTATTCGTACTGACGTCCTTTTATTTGTGGACGCTGCATATCGTGCTGCAGGTCCTGATAGACAGGCAGGCGCAGCTCCCCCACCATAGTAGGCTGTCCAGTTCAGCGGTGATTGGCGAGATCCCTTCTTCGGACTTGCCTTGGTCTTGGTATGCATTTTTGTTATAGATATTATGGGTATGTCGGGGCCCTGTTCCGGCTATGTTGCAACACTTATGTTCCTTTAGAGGCTCATAGACAGGTGTCGACTCATGTATAGTTTGGTAGGCCTTGTCGGCTGGTTTTTGTTGTATAGTCTCTCATGGTAGTGTGGTAGCTCGTACCGTATATATAGTTTCTTGATTGTCTAGTCATCCCATGTTATGTATGTTCATGCTATCATATTTTATTGTTGGTTGTCCATGACCCATGTCCACCATTTATATTGATTTCGTCAGCCCTAAAAGATAATAAAGAAGGTTAGATAAAATGTATGTTGGTACTCGGTAAGTATGGCCGGGTGCTAGTCATGGCCCTCCGTTTGGGTCGTGACATTTGATCCTTGGAAAGAGATTGATTCTTTCCAAGAATAAGGATGTTCTGTAACGGCCCGAAATCTTGATCCTCCATATTTAGACACTTGATTGAATATTCAGCGAGATCTTGATTTATTTGTTTCCTTTAGTTTAGCCTTGATTGATCCCGTCAGTATCTTCATGTCACGACCCAAATTCCACTAAAGGTCGTGATGGCGCCGGACACCACTGTCAGGCAAGCCAACCAAAATACTTAATTAAAATCTCATTTTAATACTCTTGAAAACTATGACTTTCCTTCAAATTTGCCAGTAAAAGATAATCGTTTCAGATCAATCGAATGCTAAGCAGTTAATACAAAATACTTCATAATCATCCCAGAACCCGGTGTGATAAGTGCATGAGCAATTTCTAAGAAATCGAATAAAGTACAGTAACTGTCCGGAACACAAATTGGACAGAAAGTAAATACAATGCTGAGAGAGAGACTATACTAGCTGCGGGTCGCCTCGAGAAATACAGCTCACCTAGTCTCCGTATCATCCATGCTGCAATGCCCAGTAGGCCACTAGTAATACCTGTACCTGTTCAACCAAATGCACAGCAAGTGTAGCATGAGTACGAAAATAACGTGTAATCAGTAAGTATCCCTCCTAATCTCGAAGAAGTAGAGACGAGATGGCAACTTCGACACTTACTAAAGGTCCAATAATAATATTATTATTGCGATGACTCATGGATTTATTAAGAACAACAGTAGATTCAAATGAGTCACGAAACAGGTAAAAGTTCCTTTTTATTAAAAGTCTCCGGATTCATAATTCATTGATTAACAATTATCTCAAGTCGGGGAGAGCAGATATCAATATCAATAAATCTCAAGGCAAGCAATACAAGCATGTGCAACTCATGCCGAGGTCGTACGGCCCGATCCAACATAAATGTAAAATATGCACTGCCGAGGGTAGAACGACGGGAACCATAGATGCATCGATTACCCCGCTCGCAAATCAAACATGCGACGCAGTCAAATTTAAGTAAGCAAGCACCCTGCTCGCGAATCACACATGCGACGCAAGTACACATAGAAATACATGCTCAAACAGCAAATTTAGAATTTATCGGGGAACATTTACCCAAATAAAAGCCAATTCTCTTTCAACGATTTAAGAAAAAAGAAGTTTAATTCTCTTAGAAATTCATTTACTAATTCGATAGGATTTAAGAAATTCAATTGTCAATAAGATCACAGATATTCCAAGTATAGCATGCTTTTGGGTCCTAGACTACCCGAACTTACACGTATTTGTAGCTACGCACGGACTCTCGTCACCTCGTGCGTACGTAGCCCCCACAAATAGGAGCACATAACCAATTATTTCACCTATGGGGACAATTCCCTCTTACAAGGTTAGAAAGGAGACTCACCTCGCTCCGAAGATCCATAACCGGCATTCCACGCCCTTCCGAAGACTCGAATCGATGCTAAATGCTCCAAATCTAGCCAATAATTATGCAAATCCATTAATATATGCTCAATTACTCATTACAATCCAATTTATAACAATTCCTAACCCCGATCGAAAAGTTGACAAAAACGCCCTCGGGCCCACGTGCCCGGATTCCGAAATTTTTCGAAGAACAAGTTTACCCATAACCCCACGGACTCAAATATATAATTTACTCTCAATTTCATACCCAAAATTATGGTCAAATTCCAAGAATATAAATTTCTAGGTCTTCCCACCAAAACCCTAAATTTCTACCAATTTCATGCTCAAATCTGTACATAGTCAATGTATTTAACTCAATATAAGTGGGGATAGCTTACCTTATCATTGATGATGAAAACCCCCTCTTGAAACCCTCAAAGAATCGCCCAAGCCAAGAGAAAAATGAGAGAAAATGGCTAAATCTCGATTTTTAAAACACTCACTGCCTCCAGTCCTTTCGCACCTGCGGTCTATTGACCGCTTTTGCAGTACCGCAGGTGCGGACCATTTGCCGCTTTTGCGGTCTTCCCCCATGCCTTCAACCTCCGCATCTGCGCTTCTCCTTCCACAGGTGCGGTCCCGCATCTGCGGCAAAATGACCGCATCTGCGGTCCCAGCCTACCCGTCCATTTCCGCTTCTGCGGCACGAAGGCCGCTTCTGCGGCTCCGCACCTGCGGCCCAAGTCTCGCAGGTGCGGTTATACCAGCAACCAGCAACTTCAGCCTTTTCCAAAATTCCATTTTTGATCTGTTAACCACCCGGAATCCATCCGAGGCCCCTGGAACCCCAATCAATCATACCAACGGGTCCCAAAACACATTACGGACTTGCTCGAGGCCTCAAATCATATCAAACAACGCTAAAACCACGAATCGACCCCTAATCCAAGCTTTATGAACTTTAGAATTTCAAACTTCTCCCTTTCAATGTTTAAACCTATCAAATCACGTCCGATTGACTTCAAATTTTGCACACAAGTCATATTCGACATTACGGACCTACTCCAACTTTCGGAATCGGATTCCGACCCCGATATCAAAAAGTCCACCTCCGGTCAAACTTCTCAAAAACTTTCAAATTTCTTCCTTTAGCCAAATGGCTCCAAAATGCTCCACGGACATCCGAATTCACTTCCGATCGCGCTCCCAACTCCAGAATCACTATACGGAGCTACTCCCAGACTCGGAATCCCAAACGGACATCGATAACACTGAAATGCACTTCAACCCAAACTTATGAAATTTCTTCCAAAATGCTAACTTCCACAATAGGCGCCAAAACGCTCCCGGGTCATCCAAAACCCGATCCGGGCATACGCCCAATTCCGAAATCATCATACGAACCTACTGGAACTTTCAGATCCCGATTCCGAGGTCGTTTACTCTGAAATCCAATCTTAGTCATTTCTCTCAACTTAAAGCTTCCGAAATGAGAATTCCCTCTCCAGGTCAACCCCGAACTTTCCGAAATTCAATTCCGACCACGCGTACAAGTCATAATACCTGAATTGAAGCTGCTCATGGCCTCAAACTGCTGAACGGCGCGCTAGAGCTCAAAACGACCGGTCGGGTCGTTACACTTCATGATTGATTGCTTCTTCCTTTAATCGCGCCTCCTTTCCTTGATGACTTCTGATATATTCCGTCAATCTTGTATATCAATCCATATGTTCCTTGATCATTGCTGATTGATTTCGCCAATCTTGACAGCTACCCAAAAGTTCCTATACAAAGAGCAAATATATTATTTTCATCATTAAAATTAGATCTAATAAAACTAAATAAAATTTGAGTTGAAATTTGAGTAGTTTGTATTGAGGTTAAGCCAACTAACGTGTCCAAAAAAAGTTACTTGGGGTTTTAGGATAACTAGTCTTAGAGTACGCGCTTTGCGCGTGTAACCTATCTCAATGAATTATATGCTTTTTATAGTGAAAATGTTTTAAGTTACAAAAATAAAAGTTTACAAAAACAAAAATTCTTGAAAATAATAATTGTTGATCCTATTTAGCCAACTAGATTTAGGGTACGCACGTTGCGGGTGTATCTTCACTGTGAATGTAGACTTTTTGAAACTACATAAATATTATCAAAGAATATACTTGAGTTAGAAAAATATAAAGAAAAAATTAAGTCCTGAAAATAATGGATTGTGATATTATTAAACTGACTCAGCCTACCTCATAAAAGTGCTCCATGATGTTATCCAATATTCAATCCGCATTCGCACAAGAGATATACGTACCAATTGAATACTATGGTGTCACATTGTCTTCCGTAAAAAATGACCAAATATTTATTATATATTTCTATCATGAATTTTCAGAGAGTAATCTTGTTAATACAAATTAATAAAAATGTATGCTTCTTTTAAAAATTCAGAATAAAGTGGTTGGTCATATAGTTTTTAGAAAAAAGGATAATTAAGTGACAATATAAAGTCTAGAAATGACTAATGTTGAGAAAATATTTTATAATAAATTACTAATCTATATCTATATCTATCTATATCTATAATATATTAAAAGCACGAACACCCTTAGCGAAATGTCGTTCGCCTTTTTTACCTTTTAAAAGTATAGTTCACACTGAACAAAATAGTCATTTGATTATTATTTTTTTATATTTAGAAATAGTCATTTAATTAATTTTCTAATATTTAGGACTTCAAATTCAACTAAATTTTTTTGTATTAAATCTTTCCTTATATATACCATATAATGTAAGACATTTTTAAAAGAAGTATAATAAAAATTGAACGGTTAATTTTTTTCCTAATATTTTAGGCAAATTTTTTTAGCCCTTCAAATCCTTTTGGGATTCTTTATCTTCCAGAGAGCGAAAAGATTCTTCAAAGTGATCTTTTCCATGAGTAATTATTGGCGTGACTTTAGAATTTTAATAGATAGAATAAAATTTCAATTTGATAGACATTACTATTTTATTGTTAGTATGTATCAAATAAAACACAAAGGCCTAAATATTTTAGGTCAAATTTTCATAAAAATTGCACGGGGCGCGCTATGTGGTCGCCTCCTTCGTTTTTTTCTTCTTCTAAAATAAATAGCTGAAATATGTAAACAAGCAAATTGAAAGAAAGGAACTCCATCTCATCACAGCTAGATGCCAACAAGGAGTTCTCTCTGATCAGATACCATATTACTCTATAAAACTTCAGTAAAGTTATCTAAACAAAATCAAAGTACAGAATATTGTGGAAAAGGATTGGGTAGCACGATCATTATACAATTTCTGTGTAAAACATAGCGCTTATTTTCTGGTTAATATTGTTTAGTCGTTGACGTGAAAACAACGAAACAGAGAAATAATGCACTTGATTTACAACTTTAAGCAGAATGCTCAATGAGGGACAAAAAAAAGTTCAGTGAGAAAAGAGAAAAGAACTACCACTCAATTGGATAAATGGAGAGGAGCAATTCCAACGGCTTCATATAAGAGTTAATTTTATCCGAGCTTCAGCTCTAGAGCTGAAGTTTCCCAGTTACAACACAAAAACTTCGCCAGTTACAACACAAAAATTTCAGCTCTAGACCTGAACTTCAGGCCCGGCTACTAGAATGCTGAAGTTTTGCGTGATTGCCTTTGCTACTTCAGCCCCGTGTACTGAAGTTATGCAAAAAAGCGGGTACGCTTGCAATTTTTTTTGCAAAGCGGGCACAAGTTAAAATGTGATACAAAAAGCGGGTATAGATACAAATGCCCCCAAATTTTCGAGCAGTTTTAACTCCTTTTAGGTTTAGAAAATACATTAACTTGAATTTATAAATATAATAAAACTATTTTACGCATCGACATAACAAAATTCTTTACGTTTGGAACTAAAGTTAACTTCATAAGGATTTGTAAATCTTATAAAAATATTATCTGCTCAATCAACATAACAAAATTCTTTACATTTATAACCCAAGTTAGTTTTTACAAGGATTATAAATCTAACAAAAATATGCTACTCTATTTTTTTGATTTTCTACTCGGTGTCTGGTATTTGTATTGAGGCTGATTAGATTCAATTTCGCGTCGGAAAATCTCACATTAACAAAGATAATTTTATACCCAGGACGTAAACCCAATACCTTTGGTCAAGAACGGATCTGCTAGATTTACAATAGATGAAGGAGTTTTTCAAATATCACTACAAAGAGACTAAAACTTTTTTCGGAGTTTGAATCCTTTTTGAAAACTTAATTAATCAATGCATTATAATATATAAATAACTATCTTTTTTGCTAATACAATTTTTCTTTTTTTGGTTTACAGTCGAATATTTTTTTTATAATATTTATAAAACCCATATGGGGCAGTACCAAAAAGAAGCGGTGTTAGATTATACTTTTTCTTTTAAATAGTTCTAAATTATCAAATTTTTACTTTTAAAAAGTTAATGATAACAACATTCAATTTAAGGAAAAAAAAACGGGTAGAGCTTTTTCTCAATTGATTTTTCTAAATAGGCCCGGCATTTATCATTTTCATAAACTTGCATACATTTACCATTATCCTCTGTTTTATAACTTAGATATATTTTTAATAATATATGAGATATTTTAAATATATTAACATAGAGTACATGCGCAACGTGCGTACGTTAAGACTAGTGTATAAAATATTGCAGAGAGCTATTTGTTGGAATTGATGATAAAGGAAAATAATATATTTAATATCAACTAATTTTGAATCCATTTTGTCATCTATCCTTTTATTCTCGTTTCTTCTAGTTTAAAATTTTAACCAAGTCAACTTACTAATATACAGAAATCGGTTTTGATCTATTTTTTGATTTCTTGCATCACTGGTGGTAGATTTTTTACTTTATCATGAATTTAAAAAATAATTGAATTAGCTTTATTGATAATTAATTACTTCAAATACTTTATTTTTTCTCAAAATAACACAATTTATTTTTGTTGATTCAAATTCGTCATAGTAGCTCATAATAAATTTATATGTTTGATTATTATTATATTTTAATTCAAAAAGACCCCCCCCCCCC
>NC_031992.1:3651912-3715475 GCF_001879085.1 Nicotiana attenuata
CCAAAAAAAAAAAAAAGAGAGAAAGAGAAATATGTTGTAAATCTTAAAGAACCAACAATCACTATATGAGAGGAATAAAATTTAAAAATCGAGTTCACTCTAGAAATCGCAGTTACTTTCTGTAGTTAAAAATCCATTTATATTCATCTAAATGTATCATTAATTAAAAACTAAAATATCTCTTAAATTATCTTGTTGGAATAATTGATAAAATATGTGTTTATTAATGATTTGCTCAACATTTCAATTAATTTTATTTCATTTATAAATTTTGAAAGATAATAATATAATATAAAATATTATTTTTAGTAAATAGTCATGTGTATTTTAAAATATTCTAATGTAAAAAGAATTGCATATAAATGAAAACGTAATAAAGTTATTAAAATGTGGACCGCTATTATCTAAGAACCTGTATGTCCTCTCTTTAAACTTTTTATTATTTCCTTTATGTATTTTGTTTATCATTTATACATAATTTAAGTGTAAGATTTACATAATGCAGACTCTTAATATTTTTGAAGTTTTTGGACTTTTTACATAGTTTAGATAAAAAAATATATATAATAAGAAAAATTTGAGTTAATTTTAAACTCGTAAACCTAGATATGTATAAAGTACTCTTAATATTTTCAAAGTTCTAAATAATAGGATTTTCTGCAGAGTTCATAAAAGAAATTTTTTTAATATCAATTAAATTTCAAACTCCTAAATATTAGGAAAATAATTAAATAGATATTCAATAAAATATTTTTATAGTAATTAACGCATATTTAAGGGACTACAAATTTTGTTTTTATTTATAAATATCAAGGTTTAGATGAGATAAATAGTCGTTAGTTTTAAGTTCTAAAAGGTAAGCATTTATTCGTTGATAGTAGTATTTTATTGGTAGCATTGAATTAATGTTATATTGTATCTCTTGTTAATGAAAGGTAGGGAGAAAAACGCAGTAAACGTATGTTGTTTGTATTGGCAGATATTCGGCCATTTTTCGACCAGGGGATTAACCCCATCACGACCACTTTGTAGTAGATGGTCAACGCCGCTGACTCTTGACTTATGACAGCTGTCCTTAAAACAAACGAGGGGACGTCTCCACAACAAAAGGAGGGGCCCATTCGTGACAAGAGGAAAAAGCCTGAGGCTATAAATACTAAGAGAGAGAACCTCCCAAGGGGGGCTTCTTCTTCTACACAACTCTGAATACTCCAAAAATAGAAAGATATACTCCATAAGTGGAGCAAGAAACAAGATCAATGTAAGATCTTGAACCTCTTCAAGGAGAGGCAGGTCAAGTCATCTTGATGAATAAAACCCTGTTTATATTGTTCCATAATTGATTATTTCTGTGTTTCAAGTTGGTCTTCTAATTCAGCGATTAATTATGATTGGCTATGATTTACCTTTTGATTCATTTTGATTGTTTTCACTTACAAAGTAATTAATATCTTTTGAGGCAAACAATTTGGCGCTGTCTGTGGGTATTTCCTAGCGAAATCACATAGCTTCTCCCTGGAATCGAAGCCAAAGGAATGTCAAAAAAAGAAGAGAAGAAAGCAATCCAACTCAGACAAACCAGAAGAAGCACATCGAGCACGTAATACTCGAATGCATCAAAGGAAACTGAGATCCGAAAACAACCAAACAAGAGGAAGAAGCCCCTCTCCCTTAGAACAAAAGTATGAGGCATTTCCTTCAACCCTGATGCGGTATCAGGCCGGAAACCGGCACAGGGCTGTCTCAAGCCAGGAGCGGAACTCAGGCTAAGCGCCTTCGCCATCAAAATATATCAAGTTCGACCTCAGTCGAACCGGGACTCACGCCAAGCGCCTTCGCCATCAGAATATATCAGGTTCGACCTCAGTCGAACCGGGACTCAGGCCAAGTGCCTTCGCCATCAAAATATATCAGGTTCGACCTCAGTCGAACCGGGACTCAGGCCAAGTGCCTTCGCCATCAAAATATATCAGGTTCGACCTCAGTCGAACCGGGACTCAGGCCACGTGCCTTCGCCATCAGAATATATCAGGTTCGACCTCAGTCGAACCAGGACTCAGGCCAAGTGCCTTCGCCATCAAAATATATCAGGTTCGACCTCAGTCGAACCGGGACTCTGGCTAAGTGCCTTCGCCATCAAAATATATATCAAGTTCAGCCTCAGTCGAACCGAGACTCAGGCCAAGTGCCTTCACCGTCAAAATATATATCAGGATTCGACCTCAGTCGAACTGGGGCTCAAGCTAAGCATCTTCGCCATCAAAATATATCGGGTTCAACCTTAGCAAAACTAGGGCTCAGGCCAAGTGCCTTCGCTTTCAAATTTATTAGGGTCAACCTCAGCCGCACTAGGGCTGGGGCGAAGAAAAACCAATTGCCGTCATTACAAGGTGACCGCCCCTCCCCGTTCATGTTAGGCCAAAAAGCCGTCATTATCAATCCAAAACTGACATGACGACCTCGATCGAATTCAAGGTCTGATCGTCCCTCCAAACATATCCATAAAAGAAAAAGAGAAAAACGGAAGACAGAGTAAAATGCGAGACAAACGATGGAAAAAAGAGTACAATTGTCTACAGAGTTAAGAACGCGGGTACTCCCCGCTTACATCCGGCCCTGGCCGGTCGAGACAAGAAAGAAAAATACAGAACAAACAACAAAGAAACAATCGAGCGCCGACCGACGAACGGGGTATAAAGAAAAACAACAAGCAACGATAAATCTTTTCTTCACTCGGTGCTACCACCGCCGTCACCGTCGCTGCCACTCGCGCCATAGTCAGCCTCGGGCGTCGCCACATCATAACCACAGTCGGCACGAGCTTCACGAGCCTTCTGGCGTGCCACCTCGAAGACGGTCTCGGTCACAATACCCGCCTCCAATAAGTTCTTGTAAACATCGTGTTGAGCTTCGGCATAAACCCCAAAGTTCGTGAGCCTGGTGGGAAACGACAGTATGCGACGAACCAGCTTGACTCTGCAGTCGCCGGTTCTCCTCCTCCAAGGCTGCAATACGGACCAACATAACTTGGGCCTCCTGCTCAAGAACACCGATTCGCTCCTCGAGCCCCGCCTCTTTAAGGGCCGCTGTCTCCCTCTCCGACTCAAGCCGAGACTCGTGCACGCGGATCGCCGCCTCCAACGCCCCAGCCCTCGACGAGGCACCCCTTTCCAAAAATTTCAAGGCAGCAACCTCGCCTTCCAACGCCGCCAGTTTCCCACTCCATTCCGCAGCCGCCTCCGCTGCTTTGACCCGGTTCTGTTCCGCCTCCAACTCCATCTCCCTCAACCTGCCTTGCAGGTGCACACACTCAGCTACAATTCCTTTCCCCGCCTCAAGCTCCTCGTCCTTCCGACGAATCTGCTCCTCAAGAGCATGTTTACTGCCAAGCGCCTGCAACAGCTGCTGGTCCCGCCTCGCCAACTCCTCGCCCAAAGCCCGATTACAGGGCTCGCTCCGTAAACGCTCGTGCAGCCCTCGGCATCGATCACGATAATGGCGGTATTTCCCCAGCATCTGTAGGAAGATCCTTGAGCGAACCTTGGCTCTGCGGATGTTCTCCACCTCCAACAGGTAAGTCTGCAGAACAAAGGAAAGGCAAAGTTAAGGCAAAAGCTAAAACGGGAGGGGAAGAAAAAAAATATATATAGGAACGTACTACGTACCCTCAGGCCCATCACGACCACTTCGTCCATCACTTCAATATCCGAAACGCTCCTCAAAGACGCGTTCTCGGCTTCTGAACACAACAACTCAAACTGCGACACCAAGCTAGTTCCTTCAGTTAGTAAGTTCAAATCCGAGGGAACCTCAATAAAACGGGACGGCCCCCCTGCGCGCACCGTAGAATTGGTAATACCCTCCTCGAACATGCGAACGTCGTCGGGGTCCAAATCGGACTCAGATTCATACTCGTCCTCCACCACGTCCTCCCCCTCTCCGCCACCGTTGGGGTAGAGCAACTCGCCGTGGCCAACACTGGTACATCAGAGGTCTCTACGGCGGCCTGTAAGGATCGACCCTCCGCCTCGGCAACAGGAACTTCGGACAGGGTCGTCGAGACAGCAACATTCCCTTGGCTAGAACTAACAGGTTCAACTTCGACTAACTCCTTCTCCTCGCCAGCAAGCGCCACAGCCGTGCCGCCCTCCGAATCCGTCGGGGGAGAATCCAAGTTGATCACCGATGGAGGAGCCGCCACAAATGCCACTCGCCGTTTCTGCGAAGGCCTATCCTCCTCCTCATTCGAAGGCGAGCCCGTCCGAGAACGAACAAGCCCGGACGGCCTCTCATCTTGTGGCATAGCCCGCGGTGGGGACGCGGTCGCTGACGATTCAACCGACGCCGCCCTCGGTACTCGACGAGGCACAGGCGCAGCAGCTAGCCTAGCAAGTGCACCCGGCCGACGGAAAGCCAATTGTGGAGCTTTGGCACGACGTGGTCTCTCTAGGTACAATGAACAAACGAATCAATAGACGCAGTCAGAACAAAACGAAATAGAAAAGAGAAAGGATCGAAATTCCACCTGTCACGGGCCTGCGACCATGCCTCTCCCAGAAAGCCGCCCAGGTGCGAATGCCCGCAGTACGAGGAAGCACTGCCTCGACCCAGTCTCGGATCCCCTCCAAAGGAGGCGGCGGCACCTTTTCAGCTACAAAAATGAAGGTAAATCAATAACCATAAGTACAAAGCATGAGGAAAGTCGAAATAGAGCGGATGCCCAGTCAGGAACGAGGTCTCACGTGCAAGGTTCCAAACTTTCGGGAATCCGTTTGGGTCCGCCACCAGGTGTTCAGTCCGAATATAGAAAAAATTCTCAAAGGAATGACGAATGACCTCGTCATCCAGCCCAACCATCAAGCCCTTCGATCCCCGTGGGCATGCGTGGATCATGGTGCCGCGGATCTTTTTGGGAGCGAAAAGACTGAGCACGTGCCTCAAAGTGACCTCCCTACCCGCTAGCTCCGCATATTTGATGAACATGAGGAGCAATTTGTAGAGACAAGGAGAAAGTTGGGCCGGGCATACCTCGTAATAGCGACAGAAGTCTACTATCAGCATCGGGAGCGGGAGTGTACACCCCACCTGGAAGGGATAAGCATAGAACGAGCAATACCCTCGACGGTCAATCTGTACCCTATCCTCGGTCTTTGTAAGAGCGATCTCGACATACTGTGGGATACGCCATCGCTCCCGCATTTGAGCTATCCCCACTTTCCCCATTAAAGAAGCAATGTCCCCCTGTTCCACGCCGCCCGGTGCACTGAAATCCATCACTTGATCTCTTGGGTGAGGCAGAATTTCATCGACCGAAGGAATTTCCTCATCTCCCACCAACCCTAACCTTTCATCTGTCAGAGCGGGATTTTCGACTCCTGGAGAATTAGCCGAGCGATTGCCGCGAGAAGAAGTGCCTGCCATAATTGATTCACGAGCGAAAGAAAGAAGAACTTTGACAAGGGAGACGGAGAAATCAATGATGATAATGATTGGAAGAATAAGGAAAATGCGATTTGACAGAAGAAAAGGCTTCTCGAGATTTCTCTTAGAGGAACAATGAACATGTAAAAAACAAAATGACACATCTTCTCCAGGTATAAATAACGGATTCTGCCTGCACGGGACCCAACGATCGCCATTAATACTTAACCGTGCACGAAGCGATCCGGTTTCATGAAAACGTGCGCCATTACGAACGACTGCGCGGGATGACGCTCCACTCGCCAACCAACAGTTCAATGCCGGAAATTCATCTTTAAGGGCCCTCCCCGATCACGTCGCTCTATCTGTCCGCCGAGGTCGACTCGAGCACGACCTCGACGAACGGAGGGACTAACTGTATTGGAAGATTCGGCCATTTTTCGACCAGGGGCAACCCCATCACGACCACTTTGTAGTAGATGGCCAACGCCGCTGACTCTTGACTTATGACAGCTGTCCTTAAAACAAACGAGGGGACGTCTCCACCACAAAAGGAGGGGCCCATTCGTGACAAGAGGAAAAAGCCTGAGGCTATAAATACCAAGAGAGAGAACCTCCCAAGGGGGGCTTCTTCTTCTACACAACTCTGAATACTCCAAAAATAGAAAGATATACTCCATAAGTGGAGCAAGAAACAAGATCAATGTAAGATCTTGAACCTCTTCAAGGAGAGGCAGGTCAAGTCATCTTGATGAATAAAACCCTGTTTATATTGTTCCATAATTGATTATTTCTGTGTTTCAAGTTGGTCTTCTAATTTAGCGATTAATTATGATTGGCTATGATTTACCTTTTGATTCATTTTGATTGTTTTCACTTACAAAGTAATTAATATCTTTTGAGGCAAACATTGTTGTTTTCTTTCTTTTTAATGATTCATATAAGGTAAAAGTGTAATTATTAAGTCTTAAATATTAGGATTCTTACATAGTTTAAATAAGGAAGCATTTAATACACAAAATATAATTAATTTTCAATTCCTAAATATTTGTAAAATAATTTAAATGACTATTTTGTCCAGTATAAAATTAATTTTAAAGGGTAAAATAGGCGAACGATATTTCGCTAAGGGCCTTCGTGCTTTGTCCAGTATAAAATTAATTTTAAAGGGTAAAAAAGGCGAACGACATTTCGCTAAGGGCCTTCGTGCTTTTAACATAATATAGAGTACTCAAGAAGGGAGAAATTCTACACCATAGAAGTTCTCAATCTAGCATCTCAATTACTCTGTTCAACTTAACATTTCTCCCATTTTTTTAAATTTTATTACTTCAATTTCACAAATTGTCATGCTTTCTTTTTTGTTTCAACAAGAACATGTAACCTTTGGAGAAAGTTCATTCTAAAAGACACAGGTTAACTGACATAGGAGGTCTATTCAAACTATTGTTTTCTTAATCAATAAAAAATATTGTAGAAATTATTCGAACAGATTAAAAAAGCTCACTATCGCAAAATAAAATCCATTAATCTACTCTTTTTTTAGAGCTTTCTTTCTCCATCCATAATCATGCATCTAGATTCTACATCTGAATGCATCAAATGTTATCTTTTATATTTACCACGTTTTATGGGCAATCAAATGTTGTCTTTTATCTGCTCCTGATTGTCATCGCTCAATCACTTCTTCTTTTCTTCACTAAATGATTGCTTAGGGACCTTAGCGTACAATCTAGGTTGTTTTCCTCTCAACTTTGGATCTTATATAACACCTAAAAATTTCTGTCTGTACAAACGATCGATAACTGTATTCGGAGTTTCCTTGGGGTTGGTAAGGCGAAATGAATCCACCCTATTGTCCATAGCCGTGCATATGTCCTTGATGCTAGTTAGCATAATGTGAAAAATAAATTTCAATATATCTTCTAATAATTGCTTATAGCTTCTTACACATTAAACCAAAATAAATATAAAATATACAAATCGGCTCATGAAAGTAGAAGTTATAAAATATTGTATGTATTCATGCTCGTATAACGAATAACAAAAATAAATAATATTTCATTCTTTTATTTTAGTTTTAGCTAAATAGTAAATAGAATAGAAAGAGATATAGAAACTTTTTGTTCAAGTAACTCGGTATAGGTGTACAAATTTTTTATGCCCAACCAAAAAAAAAAGAGCTATAGACAGCTTTTTCTAGAATTTAAATATATTATAGAAAAACTTTCATGTTCAATGTCATACTTTTAAAAGGAGTTGATGAAAAATATAATTAACTTGTCAACTTCTTTCGGGGATGGGTTAGAGTGAGAAATCCTCTACCCTCTCTCTAAAAATAAGATCCCATCCATTCCCTTCTTCTTCTTCGCCAAACTCTAAGCCCATGTTACACAGAACTATCTCCTCAAAACCATGATTCCCACCTTAACATGAGCAATCCAAATCACATGGAGGTTTCAACTGCACCTTCAAGCAGTGGTGCGTCCTCCCCGCCTAATACATACTACCAAACGAACTTAGATATGGACGTTACCCAACCCTTAGAACTTAGGCAGCCCCGTACGGACAAACCAACGTTCCTGAACATCCTTAACAACAACCTTCAAATAATGACTACTCAAGCAACATTTGTGTCCAAAACGACATAAATGATAACCAAATAATTTCGGATGAAACCGAAAACCCTTTTTCTAAAGAAGAGTCCGTTGTCTTCATCCCTATAACCTCCGAGGACAAAGAGCGACTTTACAAGAACTGGGAAACAACCCTTATCGTCAAAGTCTTTGGGAAAAAGGGTTGGCTACCAATTTCTCCAAAGGAAACTACAAGCAATATGGAAACCTAGTGAGACTATTTCACTTATTGACCTAGGTTTCGATTATTACCTTATAAAATTCAACAAACAAGATAACTATAATAAAGTCCTTCATGAGGGACCTTGGTTCATAGAAAACCAATTCCTCACCGTTAGGAAATGGGAACCTAGATTCGTGGCATCGGAAGCTTCCCTAACCTACTCGGTCATTTGGGCCAGATTGCCTGAGCTTCCTACGGAGTTTTACGACTACGACATTCTTCAAAAAATAGGGAATAAACTAGGTGAACTAATTCGTATTGACGCCTGTACCTCCTCAGCGCTTAGAGGGAAATATGCTAGGCTCCGCATCCTAGTACCAATCGAAAAGCCTCTCAAGACTCATATTGTGTTAGGAAAACACTACCAAAAGATTGCATATGAAGGTTTTAATGTCCTATGCACCAACTGTGGACGCCTAGGTCACAACTTACCATCATGTCCAAACAAGAAAAGGGAACCCCTAAGCGAAAACTCCCCTAACGGCCATAACAAGAGGACCACCCAGGACATTGACTCCATTACCACAAAAGTGGAAAACTGGACCATCATCTCCCACCAAAGAAGAAAAACAAAGCAAGAGCCGGAGAAATCTAGCACCTGGAAATCCAATAACTCTCAACATCTCACCATTGAGAAGCACAAACAACCAGGAACGAGGGAACCAATTGTCGGGCTCTACGCAGGGGAAACTTCAAACAAAATACCCACTGGACAAAAGGATACCTCTGACACAGAAAACACATTGCACACACAAGGTAAAGACCACTCTCTCACAATGACCTCAAACCAATACAATCCTAACCCTAAGACAAAAGCCCCATACGTAAGCCCTCAAAAAGGTCTGGGGCACCACAATACCCTAGTCCAAAACGTCGAAAAACCATTGGACAAGAAACTAAACCCTACAAAATTCCCTCAATCAATTCATGCTAAACAAACTAGCAACAAAACAAGTCAAACTATCGAACCTAGGAACACCAACACGAGAAACCATCAACATGCCCCTCACCATTACCCCATATCTATGGACTGTGAAGTCTTGTCCATGGACCTACATACTACAAGTCAACAGCTAGGAACAAAAAACCTTAGTACTCCCCAAAAAATCGGCAGCATAGCCCTTGTAAATCGATTTTCCACCATAGCAACCCCCTTAACCTCACATCAATCAAACTCCCCCATATCCCTAGATACTACCCCCAACAATACAATTGACATGGACATACCTGAGAGCATTAACGAGCTAGGCTCCTAAAACTCTCTAAGGGTTACTACCCCAACTCATAATAACCCCTTATATTTCACTCAAACACCCCTCTCACCTCTTACAAAAAACTCAAACAAATTTCCTGAACCTAACAGCAACTATACCAAAGATGCCGAGACTTCCAAGCAACTACCAAAGAAGGAACGTAAGGACAAAGGAGGAATGTGTGGGTAAGGGACCAACACCAAAGGAGCAACCATGTGATCAATCGACCACAAATAACACCACACACCCTCCATGCACCAACCTTATTCACAACCCTACCACTACCCCCAAATCATGTCCCCTAAAGCTGGCTGGAGCAGGGTCTAATGGGTCACAACTTGAGCTTGAGCTTACAAATCAATGGGGAGGACATAATCATTCAGATCGAGGACCCATTCTATCTAGCTCAAATAGTTGCGGAAGGTTTGAGAATAGCTATGGGAAATATAATGAACAATCCATGGATAGCTCATGCCACAACCCTATACCAGGGATACCATCACCATGGAGTCACCATGCATGGCAAAACCAGCAGCCATGGGTACCCTCCCATCCCTACAACCTCCTAAACTCGAACTCACCTCTATTTCCAAACGTCCAACCACCCCCAAACCCAGCTCCTACTTTTCAGCGTTTGCATGGCATGATGAGGAGCCATGCACCAGCAATGATACCCACCCCAGGCACCCAAAATCCCCAAAACAATACTCCAATACTGTCTCCCCCGCCCATACAACAGAACAACCCAGCCCAAGAGCAGAGGGAAGAGGAGGAAGAATATCCAACAGAAAGGGTGGTGGAACACAGGGTATTAAGATCACCAAAAACCCTAATGTTCAAAGCAAGAAAAGAAAAAAGGTACATCTTAAGTTGCCCGCTGGATTTGAGGAAATACTCAATAACTATAAAGAAGCTGAGGGCGACAGGGATATATCAATATGCGATGGTGCTGGTTCCGACAATGTTTTCCAACTTCTGGATGAATCAGGAAGGAATATCGAGTAGGGGGACTCTCCTCCCAACCAGGGGATGAGTTCAAACAACAGAAACACTAGTATGAGTCTAATATCTTGGAACTGCCGTGGAGCGGGGAATGCTGATTTTAGGAGAGATTTTAGATCAATGCTCGATTACCACAAACCCAGCGTGGTTGCACTATTGGAAACAAGGTTAACTGACCATCATAATATAATGGAGGATTTTGGATTTTCAGGTTTAGCTCAGGTAGCGGCACACGGCAACTCGGGAGGAATGGCACTAATGTGGAACGGTGATGAGGTCGATGTGGATCAAATTAGGGGGATAGACCAAGAGATTCACGCAATGGTTAAGGTAAAAATTCTTCCTAAAATATGGCTTTGCTCAGTTATATATGCTAGTAGTTTACTAGATGACAGAATGATCCTTTGGAATAACTTAAGAACTGTCGCAAACAACTATAAAGTACCTTGGCTAGTACTATGGGACTTTAATGAAGTTACTAGGCTAGTAAGAATTTGGGGGCCTACCCGTCAATAACAATAGAATAACTAGGTTTATTGATTGCCTCAACTGCTGCAAGCTACTAGACCTAGGTTTTAAAGGTCCTAGGTACACCTGGACAAACAAAAGAAAAAAAAGGAAGAACACTTTCATCATGGAAAAACTAGATAGATTCGTATCCAACTGAGATTGGATCAATATATTTCAAGAAGCTTGCGTAAAACATCTAACAAGAAATCACTCTGACCAATTGTCCCATCCATCTAGAACTTATTAAAAGACTCAGCCAAAATAATAATATCTTTAGATTAGAGACTATGTGGCTATCACACCCCACTTTTAAGGGGCTAGTGAAGGACTGCTGGATCAATCAACAAAATATATCGGCTGCTATTGACAACTTCACTAACAAGGCCATTTCCTGGAATAAAGATACTTTTGGAAACATATTAAAAAAAAGAATAAAATCCTTGCTAGGTTAGGCGGTATTCAAAAATCCCCCAACTACACGACTAGTGTTTTTTTGTCCAACCTAGAATGTGAACTCATAGAAGAATACCAAAAAATTCTCAAGCTTGAAGAAGAATTCTGGAAACTAAAATCAAGAATTCACTGGATACAAGAAGGAGATGCTAACACAAAATTTTTCCACCTCACAACTATGCAAAGAAGAAGGAAGAATAGGATTTTTAATCTCAGAGATGAGGCAGGAAATTGGTTCCAAACCCCAAGGAACTAAACTCCATCATTACGAACTTCTACAAAAACTTATACACCACGGAGCATACTTTCTCCCATAAGAACAACCTATACATGCATGTACTCTCCTCAATTAGCCCTCATGATCATGCTTTTCTCATCAGAGAACCTGCTGAGGGGGAAATCAAGGAAGCACTATTCTCCTTCAAGCCTCTAAAGGCACCGGGCCCGGATGGGCTACACCCTTTCTTTTACCAAAAATTCTGGGGAGAAACAAATAACCTTCTATTCAACTTCTGTAAAGAGTCCTTTAAGAACAAGAAAATGACTGAAGATATGAATAAAACCTTCATATGTCTAACCCAAAAAAACAGAATGCTGAGTCCTTAAAGCAATATAGGTCCATCAGCCTCTGCAACACTGCCTATAAAGTTTTTACAAAAATATAGTAAATAGAATCAAACCCTTTGTCAATAAAATCATTCATCCAACCCAAACCAGTTTCATAAAAGGGAGAAGGGCCTCAGACAATGCCACAATAGTTCATGAAGTTCAAAATTTCTTTAATAACTCTAAAGGGAAAAAAAGGGAAAATCATGGTGAAAGTCGACTTAGAAAAAGCTTTCGATAAGTTAGAATGGTCTTTCATCAGATTCCCTAAAATCCCTAAATTTCCCAAATGGCCTAATTGAACTAATAATGTCCTGTGTTTCCTCCACATCCACCTCCGTACTCATTAACGGATCAAAAAATGATTTTTTTCAACCCTACTAGAGGCATTAGGCAAGGGGATCCCCTGTCCCCCTACTTATTCATAATATACATGGAAATGCTATCTAGACTCATCAACCACGAAGTAGACTGTTGTAGATGGGACCCTATAGTCCTGTCAAAAAATGGCCCCCAACTATCCCACCTATTCTTTGCTGATGATCTCATCCTTATGATGGAGGCTAATCAGAAAAGTTGTGATTCACTCATAGATACTCTCAACAAATTTTGCACCTTCTCTGGCCAATCTATAAATTTCAGCAAATCCAGGGTAACTTTCTCAAAAAATACACCACCTGACAAACAATCCTTATTTAGCAATTGCCTCAACATTAAAATCTCAGATTCGGTGGGAAAATACCTGGGGTTCCTTATGACAAACTCAAGACTGTCTAAAAAAGACTTCCAATTCATCATTGATAGACTCAACAGCAGACTAAAAGGCTGGAAAACTCACTTCAAGTGATATGAGTAATTCAATAGTATTAGCTAATACCAAATTTTAAATATTTAATTATAGTTATATTTTTATTCATAAGAATTTTTTTGTTTCAAATAGTAAAAAATCGATTAGATTAAAAAATCATCCATGAACGAAATCCCCCCCACCTCCCCCCAAAAAAAGCAAATAAAAATACTTTGTAAATCTCAGTCACTATATACAATAAATAAATTCTAAATCAAATGCAAAGTCATAACTGTAGTCAAGAAACCTACTTATATTCAGATAAATTTAACTTTTAAAATATTAAGATATCTCATAAATTATCTTTCTGGAATAACTAATAATTGCTTCAAAACCTCGTACTTCCTCTTTCTTTGATCTTTTTAATTATTCCCTTTAAATTTATTTTGTTGATCATTTATATATAGTTTAAATATAAGATTTTATAAGGTAAAATTCTAATAGTTTTAAATCTCTAAATATAAGGACTTTCAATATAGTTCAAATGAAAAAAGATTAATATATAAATTTTATTTGATTTTAATTAAAAAATAATTAAATTACTAATTTTCTAAGTGCAAAGTGTATTTTTAAAGAGTAAAAAAGAATAAGGACATTTCGCTAAGGGACTTCGAGCATGTAATATAGTATAGAGTATTTGATAATAACTATTTAAAAATAATATAAATAATATTTAAAGTTGTATTTGTATTATAAATTAAAAATAAACGGACAAATGATAGGGTAAACTAACGTGCGCAGGGATCGAAAAATGCCTAGGGGACGACCGGCGAAGGGGAACAAAACTGCTGCAAAAAATGCGGCAGAGTTACTGAAGGAAGCCATAGGAGTAGGACCATTAATTCAGCCAAAGAGATCCCCTACTCCACCGTTAAATGTAGGGCACAGACAAATTGGCCAAACTCCGGCGAATACGCCAATACCTAATCATAATCAACAAACACCAACGGGAGGGATGGCTACTGCTAGCTCAAGTGGGAAGGCGATAATGGAGATAGCTCCTACTAATCAAACAATGGGAAAGATAGGGGCTAAGGAAGCAAATTTGGGGGAACTACATGGACTGGGGAGTAAAGATGGGATAAATGGCAATATACAGAAGAAAATGAAAATGGATGTAGGTCAAGCAGGAGAGAAGCCCAAAACATGGGCAACACTATTCAATGGAAATAAATTCGTAGCTAGAGGTATGGAATTGAAATACATAGCACTAATTATAGTAGAAGGTGAATTGGTGGCCCAATTGCAGCAAGAGGAGCTTGATAGAGAAACTAAAAAGTGGAAACAAGCACTAATAATGTATGTAGTTGGAAATTCACCTACTATAGCAGTAGTGGAGAGGTTTATTGCGAGCAATTGGAACTATATTGCGAAACCTAAAGTATACTATCATAATGAAGGTTTTTTTCTGGTAAAGTTTGGGAGTATAGAAGACAGAGATGAGGTTCTATTCTCAGGACCTCACACAATGAACAATAGACCGGTTATTGTTAAGATTTCGGAGGCTGATTTTGACTTCAATAAAGAGGTGCTACGAACAATTCCATTGTGGATTAAGATGCCTAATCTACTACTAAATTGTTGGAGTATGGATTCCCTAAGCAGGATTGGCAGTGTGCTGGGACGGCCTGTTTATGCTGATGAATGTACCACAAATACTGACAGGATCTCTTATGCAAGGATGCTCATTGAGATAAATGTTACAAAGCCTTTACCAAATTCCATCAAAGCAAGAGATCCTATGGGGAAGATTTTTGATCAAGTGATTAAATACGATTGGAAGCCTATCTATTGTCCAACATGTTTACAAATTGGACATAAATATCAAGATGATGGATAGAAAAAAGCCATACAACCTGATCAAGGGAGGATGGGAAAGCAGAAGACTATGTGGCAAAAGAAAAGAGAAGAGGTACAGCAACAAACTCAGGGAAACCAGATTGATATAGGGGAAAATCAGCAGATGGTAAGTCCGGAAACAATGAAACAGTGGGAGCAGGTGCAGATTGAGCCAAAAACAACTAAACAACAACAGGAACAAAGGGAGCAATGGACAGAGGTTAGAGGAAAATCAGCTAATCGAAATGGTCAAACAGTTGTTAGACAAGAGAGACTGGCAGTAGCAAATACGTTCAGCTCTCTTGGAATGCCAAGCAAACAACAACAATACCAGATGAATGAAGGGACTATAGGGGATTGTGGACAATGTAGCTATAAGGGGCTTGTGGGTAAACCTCCTTATTCTGAATGTTGAAGCTTATCACATGGAATGTCAGAGGCCTGAATAAAGTATATAAGCAGGCCGAGTTAGAAAAGTTTATGAAGAATAATAAAGTAGGATTGATTGCAATATTAGAACATAGAGTACAAGGAAAGTATGCACAACAAATAATCAAAAAAATAGCTCCAGGGTGGATTTGGTGTTCAAATCATGATGTAAATGGAAGGGGTAGAATATGGATATTATGGAATCCGAATGAAGTAGTATTTACTGTGATATCTACGTCCACACAGCTTATACATGGGGCTGTGAGGATATGTGCTCTGAATGTAGGATTCCAACTAACAGTAGTATATGGCTTACATACTGTGGTGGCTAGAAGATCATTATGGGGTGAACTAACAGCTATTGCTTGTCTACAAAAAGAGGCATGGATTTCAATGGGCGATTACAATGCTATAATGCACTATGATGACAGAATTAAAGGTAACCCAGTGCAGGAATATGAGGTGGCTGACTTCAAAAAGTTTATGGTGGACACTAATATGATGGAGCTTAAAACGAATGGAAGAAGATATACATGGACAAATAACCATGTACTTAGCAAAATTGACTGGGCACTTGTGATTAGTGAATGGATGACTACTTGGACACATGGGGAAGCTACAGCTCTTGATCCGCATTTCTCAGATCATACACCTCTAGCCATAGAGGTAGGAGGGAGAGGAATCAAAGGGGCTAGGCCATTCAAATTTTTCAATCATTTGGCCCAACATCCTGACTTTATTTCAATGGTGACAAATAAATGGGGAAGTGGGCAGCATATGAAGGGGATGGAAGCAGTCTGCTATAAGCTGAAACAGAACAACAAGAACTGAAGACACTAAACTGCAGGGAATTCTCAAAAGTTACTGAAAAGGTGGATTATTACAGGAAAGAACTGAATGAAATACAAATTGAAATAAGAGATCCTAAGAAGCAGGTGGAGTTAGCTGATAAGGAGAAAGAAGTAAAACAACAACTAGAAAAATGGGTGGTAATTGAAGAAAGTATTCTTAAGCAAAAATCAAGAGTGAAGTGGTTGCAATTAGGGGATGCAAACAATACTTATTTCTATGCTTGCATGAAGAATAGGACTGCCCATAACCAAATCAGAAGGCTGAACACTGTTAATGGTAATATAGCACAAAATGAAAAGGAAGTGGAGAGTGAAATTGTAAAGTTTTATCAAAAATTGCTTGGAACAGCAGCTGCAGAATTACCAACAGTTCAAGTAGATGTACTGAATGAAGGAAACAAGCTAACTAGAGAACAGCAGCTGAAAATGATAGAAGCAGTTTCTAGAGATGAAGTATATAATGCAATGAAGGACATTGATGACCAGAAGGTTCCGGGTTGTGATGGTTTCAATTCGTTTTTTTTTCAAGGAGAGCTGGAAGGTAGTTGGAGAGGAAATCACTGATGCTGTGTTGGAATTCTTTCACACCGGAAAAATGTTCAAGCCTATAAACTGCACATCTGTAACACTTGTCCCAAAGGTGAAGAATCCACTAACAATAAAGGAGTTCAGGCCCATATCTTGATGCACGGTGCTATATAAGATCATTTCGAAGATTATTACAAAGAGACTACAACTGGTTTCGCCTAACCTGATTGACCAAAGCCAGTCTGCCTTTGTGCCAGGAAGAATCATTAGTGATAATATCATCCTAAGTCATGAGCTCATAAAGGGATATGGAAGGAAAAGCATCTCGCCAAGGTGTATGATAAAAATTGATATGCAAAAAGCCTACGACTCAGTGGAATAGATCTCTATTGAGCAAATATTACATGGGTTGCACTTCCCTATTAAGTTTACCAATTGGATAATGAGCTGCTTAAGGACAATATCTTATTCAATTAATATCAATGGTAAGGGTAGGCCATTTGATGCTAAGAGGGGCCTAAGAGAAGGTGACCCAATGTCACCTTATTTGTTTGTTATTGTTATGGAATACCTGAGTAGGCTGCTGAAGAAGTTGACCAAGAATCCTGCTTTCAAGTTCCATCCTAAGTGCGCAAAGACGAAGATTACTCAGCTGGGATTTGCAGATGATCTCTTGTTATTCTGCAAGGGTGACAAAGAATCTGTACAGCTACTGTACACTTGTTTCAAGGTGTTCTCTGAGGCATCAGGACTTATTGCAAACTCAAATAAAAGCTCAGTCTATTGTGGAGGAATGAATCCAGTTCTACAGCAACAGGTTTTGGATGTGCTTGGATTTCCCAAAGGTGAGTTGCCTTTCAGGTACTTAGGTGTGCCTTTGAGTTCAAAAAGGCTGGCTATTGCTCAGTGCCAACCATTGCTGGAGAAGATGCTTGGCAGAATTACAGGATGGACATCGAAATTTCTATCTTATGCTGGAAGGATCATGCTAATCAAAAGTGTTCTTTTTTCGATACAAACATTCTGGTCACAATTGTTTGTTATGCCAAAGAAGATTATGGATGAAGTCGTGGCAACATGTAGAAAGTTCTTATGCAGGGGTGAGGTAAATGGATCGCATAAAGCACTAATTGCTTGGGAAACATTATGCTATCCCAAAACTGCAGGAGGAGTAAATTTTATTGATGTTGAACTATGTAATAAAGCTGCAATTTGTAAACAATTATGGAATGTGTGCAAGAAGAAGGACAAGCTGTGGGTGAGATGGGTGCATGCATACTATGGGGGAACAAGACAAATTTGGGAAGCCAAATGCACGCAAGCATCTTGGATAGTGCAGAAAATATTGAAGGCTCACAGGTATGTAGAACAAGCTGGAATGAGCATGGAGGACTTCATCAACATGGAGCGTTCTCAACTAATAAATTCTACTGCAAGCTAAGAGGTGATATATCAAAGGTGGAGTGGAAGAGATTGGTCTGCAATAATCAGAGTGCCCCTAAATGGAATTTTATACTTCTCCTGACGGCACACGGAAGACTATATACTAGGGACAGATTGAAGAAATGGGGAATGATACAAGATGCAACTTGTCCTATGTGTGGAGCTACTGAGGAAAGCATTGAACATCTGTTTTATGAATGCAAACTATCGAAGGAAGTGTGGCAAAAACTATTACAGTGGCAGGGCATTATTAGACAGCCTATGAATTGGGAAAGTGAAGTACAATGGGCTATATCGAATCACAACAGGAAGAATGCAAATGATGATGTATATAGGATGGCACTAGCTGGAAGTGTGTATCAAATCTGGCAGGAAAGAAATTTCAGAGTTTTCCAACAAAACCAAACATCAGTGGGGCAAATAGTCAAAGTGATTATACAAAAAATATTTTATCGAGCAAGCATGAAGACACGGATGAGGAAAAAGCATCAAAGTCTGAATTTTTTACCCATGAAATGATACAGAGTAGTTTAGGATTGTGTATGAAAGCTAGGAAATAGGTGGAAGAACACTGAATGATGGGACTATGTCTAACCCAGTGAAAGAAAGATAGGCTGCTTTTTCGATTTTCTTGAGCTGTACATATGTTTTTTTGGTGAATAAAAATTTTAATTACCAAAAAAAAAAAAGACAATTATATGCTCCTAAAAATGATAAATACTAATCATAGATAGGGATTTGTACCTATTTTAGAGGATACAGAGAGGATCAACTAACTGACAAAAGACGTCTATTTTTATTTTTCTCGCAACAAAATGCAAACTGTTCAATTTCTTTTGTCAGTAAGAAATAATATAGAAATTATTTTTAACAGATTAGAAAAGAAGAAATCATTGTTTCTTCGTCTCGGAGAAAGCTTTCTTCTCTCTATCCGATTATATAACCATGTGTTTATTTGATGCATCCAAATATTGTCCTTTCACGGAGTAAGACTCAATAATTAAAATTGAATTACTTGCAGTTAACGAGTTTTGAAAGGACTATGTTAATAATATCATTGAAGGAGTAACAATATGAAATTTATGTCAAAATCAGAACAACAATTTATTCTTTTAACCAAATCTCATGAATTTAGTTCTTAGTTTTGTTGTGTCTGTATAATCAATTCTCATTTAAATTGGGACTTTTTAAAGTAAGTATGATTTAATTAAAGGAATATTTTAAAGGAAATAACATGTGCATATCTCTTGTATTTAGATAGCTATATGGCAGAAATCTTTCATGCTAAAATAAGGGGTGAGAAAAGGAATCCTAAATCTTACAAAAAGTTGTAAGTGAGCGAATGTTTCATGTAATCAATTAAAATTTGATAACAAAAAGGAATGCGTATGAGGAAAAAAAGGACTTCAAAACCTAAAGGTAATGGAAAGAATCCTAAACATTAGGGAAGTAATTAATTATCTATTTCTAAATATAAGAAAAATAATTAAACATTTATTCTCAGATATTAGGAAATATTAAATGACTATTTCGTCTAATGTGAAATCAATTTTTAAAAAGGTAAAAAAGGCGAACGACATTTCGCTAAAGGCCTTCGTGTTTTTAATATAGTAAGTATAAGTATAAATATAGATATAGAATAAATATCTACAATGTTACACAATACCGATCAATTAATTTAACATTTAATGATTCAAAGAACAGAAAATCCGTATATAAAAAGTAATCAAAATTCGGAAATAGAAGTTAAATCCAGAAAGACTATTATCTAACTTGTATGACTTTTCTTTTCGATGCTTGACTTGCTCAAAACAATAACTCCGAGAACAATCAGTGCAGCACCTGCAAACCACTACAAAAGTAATACCAATCAGTCACCAAATGGCCTAATTTTCATCATATATGGCAAGATGATATAAACTAATACTCATAGCAATCATATAACCACACATTTCTGACTTAATTAAAGCTTCAGATTAACTTTAACCTAGCTACAAGTTCTTTGGCATTTTATTGTAAATCAGTGGTGTGTCTACATCTGACTTGAGGGAGGCAATTGTTTTGAGAAACTATGTTTCTACCCTGTAAATTTTCTTCTCAGAATTGCTCCTTCCCCATCTCCTCATCCCCCTGAGTCGAATGAAAGGGCTCAGGACTTGAGACTGAAGGCAAGGTAAATACTTAAATTGACAACAAGAACCAAAGCAGTTTATTGACACAAATGGTTAACTTGGATATTGGAATTCTAACTTGTCATATACTTAAATTTTTGGGGACCTAAAGCAGAAGCTAGATTTCTTCACTTACACAGAGAAGCACATTAATTTTAGTTGGCCTTTTTGATTTTATTAGTTGATAAATCTATGACTACCAAAATCGTGCAAAAGTTAATCCTGCTATGTTAATAGGTTCTAAGATGTAACAGTACAACATAATGACTTCGATAACTTAGGCAGAGAGGACTGAACACGAAATGGGATCAAAAGGCTCATTCTACGTCTAGAGAAATCATAGAAAAGTTAATCCACAATATAAGGACTTCCATCAAATAGGCAGGAAGGACTGAACAAGAAACACGATCAAAGGATCATACGATGTACAGAGAAGCACAAATTTCATAAATTACCTGAATTGGTAGTGGCTCCTGGAAAAGTAAAAATCCAGCCAATCCAGATGATAAAAAGTTGGTTGCAAAGTTTGTCACAGTAGCTTGTAGAGATGATAGAGCTTTAAGGCTATTGACATAGCATCCCCACATTGTGACATTGAATATTACGACACAACCATATTTGATGAGCTGTGAATTTGAGATGACATCGATTAGCCAATATTTCGAGATTGCTTGCCACATTAGAGTGAAGCAGAAACAGGGAATGAGTAAAGATAACATAATGGTGAAAATTTACATAGATAATAGACATTAGATATTCAATGTGTCAAAGATAAGCCCAAAAGTTACCACGAAAATATTGTAGGATCTTAACGGACAGGGATCTATTACAAGTAGACACTAGGAATTAAATAGACAAATATAACATGACCCTTAACCTTATTGTACTGGTATTTCTATTTGAATCAATACAACAGTGTTTGCTTTGCTTAACAGTTCATAACATTTTGGTGCTTTCATTGATTATCTTCCATGGGTGATCCAAAACATTCCATGGCTGACCCTTCACAGTCCACTCCTGGCCGTAGCTCCATTCCGTCGTCGGACATGGCAGCTTTTTGTTCGGTTGTGGAATCGAATCAGCATTTTATGCAGGAAATGGTGTCTCAGATGGCAGCCTTAACTGCTCATCTTAGGCCAACATTTGGTGTTCCTTCTCAGTTTCCGGCGTCGGGTGTCATCGCTCTTTCGTCTACTGCTAGTGGTGCGTCGCCTCTTCTCCGCCACAAACGTGCTTCGATTGAGATAAGTCGTTTTCATGGAAATAACCCAGAGGCTTGGGTCTTCCAGGTTGAGCACTATTTTAATTTTTGCTCCATTGATGAGAATGAGAAGCTCACTGTAGCTTCCTTTTATCTCGACAGTGAGGCCCTTGAGTGGTTCTGATGGCTGCATTGTAACAAGCAATTGGTCGACTGGGACCATTTTGCTGTCATTCGTTTTAAGAAGCGGCAAGTTCTGGGTCCTGAAGGTTGTTTAGCAAAGCTGCAACAATCCACCACCGTCGCTGATTATCAAGCTCTGTTTGAGGCCTTATCAAACGAAACGGTAAGTGTTTCCGATCACTGGTTGATACAGACATTTCTTTCTGGGCTTCGGCCTGATATCCAGTCCTCACTAGTGGCCCATAACCCTACCACCTTAGACCAAACAATTTCCCTGGCCCATACCTATGAACAACGGATTAATTGTGAAAAAGGGCCCATTTATTCTAAGCCATCATACACTAAACCTCAGCCCATTTTGCCTACCCCACCTTCGAGAGCCCTTGTTCCCTTTCACTCCACGTCCAAATCCCCAAACACTAAGCTGCCTCTGAAACGCCTCTCGCCAGCGGAAGTGCAACAATGACGTGAAAAGGGGCTTTGCTATTACTGCGATGAACGATATTCACCGGGTCACAAATGTAAAACATTACCTCAGCTTCTTCTATTAGAAGAGGGTCCTTCGGATCCTAACATTCCTCCAGATTCCTTTGTTACAGATGAAGTTTTAGCTGAGGAATTACAATGTCTCGAGGTCCAGCAGCACTCTGCGATTTCATATCATGCATTGGCAGGTGGGAATTCCTCCACTACCCTGCGTTTTAAAGGTGAAATTAATGGTTCTCATGTCCATGTCCTCGTGGATGGGGGAAGCATAGATAACTTTATTCAACCCTGTGCTGCTAAGTTTTTGAATCTAAAGGTGGAAGCCACACCTCGATTTTCGGTGGTAGTTGGCAGTGACCAAAGGCTTCCTTGTGCGCAGTGTTTTGGATATAGCATGCGGCGACAAATAGCGACGAGGGCCCGCTTCACTGAGGCGAGAGGTGCGCAGCGAAGCGCTCGCCTTTTTGATGTGAAGCGACGATTTATACAAAAACATAAAATATTATATACATATAACTAAAAACTCAATAACAATAACATATTAATAAATATATCATTCAAAAATTAAAGACTCAATGGATATTCATAGACTCATAGTAGATTCATATGCAATTAATTCTACTCTATAAGACTATAAATCTATAATTGAAAAAACAAAGCAACAAATAAAATAAAGCTACTGCTCTGCTCGATTTTGAAAAACAGAGCAACAAAAAAAATAAAGCTACTGCCTCTGCTCGATTTTGAAAAACAGAGCAACAAAAAAAAAATAAAGCTACTGCCTCTGCTCGATTTTGAAAAACAGAGCAACAATTGAAAAAACAGAGCTGAAAGAGATGATGGAAGAAACAGAGCAAAGAACCCAAAAACAGAGCAAAGAAAGAAAGAAAAAAGAAGAAAAATAGAGCAAAGAAAGAAGAAGAAAAACAGAGCTGAAAGAGATGATAGAAGAAAGAAAAAAAGGACGGCACATGGAGATTCTGTGTGAATTATCGCGCCCTAAATGCTATCACCGTAAAGGATCGTTTCCCTATCCCGACCATTGATGAGTTGTTTGATGAGCTTCATAGCGCGAGGAATTTCTCAAAGTTAGATTTATTATCAGGTTATCACCAAATTCGTGTCCGACCCGAAGATATACCAAAAACAACATTTCGAACTCATGAGGGCCATTACGAGTTCTTAATCATGCCCTTCGGGTTATCCAATGCTCCGTCAACTTTTCAGGCCACCATGAATGCGGTGTTTAGGCCACATCTTTGACGATTCGTTTTAGTATTCTTCGACGATATTCTAGTTTACAATGGATCATGGGAATTACACTTGGAGCATTTGTCTTTGGTTCTCCAACTTCTGAGAGACCAATAGTTGGTGGCAAAAGAGTCGAAGTGCTTGTTTGGGCAAGACCAGATTGATTATATAGGGCATCTGATTTCAGCAAATGGCTTGGCAGTAGATCCCACCAAAATTCAGGGCCATCTTGCAATGGCCTAGCCCTCGAAATGTGAAAGAGATTCGTAGTTTTTTGGGCCTTGCGGGCTATTGCCGAAGATTTATTCGTCAGTATGCCACCATTGTTGGACCTTTGACAGATTTGCTTCGCAAGGAACCCTTTCAGTGGAACGAAGGGCACATGTTGCTTTCGAGACACTCAAACGGGCTTTAGGATCCACTCCAGTCCTTGCCTTCCAGATTTTTCATTAGAATTTCATCTCGAAACAAATGCGTCTGGTACGGGCGTTGGAGCTGTTCTTTCTCAAAAGGGACACCCTATCGCTTACTACAGTCACAAACTATGTCCTCGTATGTGCAAAGCATCCACCTATCATAGGGAGATGTTTGCCATAACTCAAGTTGTCAGCAAATGGAGGCAGTATCTCCTAGGAAGGCGATTCACAATTTATACCGATCAACAATCTTTGAAAAATTTGGCGAATCAAGTGATTCAAACTCCAGAGCAACAACAATGGTTAAGCAAGTTGGTGGGGTATGATTTCAAGATACTTTACAAGCCCGGGAAAAATAACTTGGCTGCGGATGCTTTGTCACAGACTCCTGAAGCCTCATTCCTAGCTATTTCAGGTTGCAAATTTGATAATCACTAAATTGCAGCGCAAAAATCAGTCTCATCCTGAACTTTTAGCGGTGCAATAGCTAGTGCAAAATTCCACAAATGGAGCAGCTGACTATTCTTTTCGTGATGGACTGCTACTCTTTCGGGGGCATTTGGTGTTACCTTCTGATTCTACCCTTCGTTTGCAGTTGCTTGATGAATTTCATTTTTCCTTGATTGGTGGTCATGCGGGGGTCGCACGCACTTTCCACCGCCTTTCCTCCAATTTCTTTTGGAAGGGAATGCAAAAAGATGTTCAGGCCTTTGTGGCTTCGTGTCAAGTTTGCCAACAGATGAAAGATCAATTGAAGTAACCTGCTGGACCGTTACAGCCATTACTAATCCCTGATCTGGTGTTTGAAGAGATCACAATGGATTTTATCACTTGTTTGCCGAGCTCTAAAGAGAAGGCCACCATTATGACTATTGTGGATAAATTATCGAAATATGCTCACTTTATTGCACTTCCCTCCAACTTCACTGCTCAAACTGTGGCCATGGCTTTTGTTTCAGAAATTGTTCGACTTCATGGCCATCCAAAAATCATAATCACAGATCGCGATCCCAGGTTCATGAATTCTTTTTGGAAGGAGATTCATAGGTTGCAGCGTACCACATTGTCAATGAGTTCGGCGTATCACCCTCAGACCGATGGACAATCTGAAGCATTAAATAGGTGTGTCGAACAATATTTACGATGTTTTGTGGCTGACAGCCCCATGAATGGTTTCCCCTTTTGACTTGGGCGGAATATCGGTATAACACGGCTTATCAGACATCGGCCGGCATGACTCCTTTTCAGGTTCTTTATGGTTGTGAGCCCCCTACTTTGGTAACTTATGCCTTGGGAAGCAGCTCCAATGATCTGTTAGAAATTTTTTTGTTGCAGCGTGATGAAGTGATGGAACTTTTGAAGCACAACCTCGCCAAGGCACAATAGAAAACGAAAGAGTATGCTGATAGAAAGCGTGAGCAAGTTGAGTTCGTGGTGGGTGATTGGGTATATGTAAAGTTGACATTCTGTGCTACTTCAACGACACCATAAATTGGGGCAACGCTAATTTGGACCTTTCAAGGTACTGAAGCGGGTGGACTTGGTGGCTTACAAGTTAGAATTGCCCGAGGAATCAAGAATACATCCTGTGTTTCATGTTTCTATGTTGCGCAAGTGTGTTGGCACCCCTGAAAATCAAGTCACACCCTTACAGCTTCAAGATGATACGCAACAGATAAACTCGAACCTTGAGGACAAGGTTCAATCCGGAGATGGGAGTATTGTTATAGCCAATAATACTGATGGGCTCAATATGGAAAGTGGGCTGCAAAAGGAATTGGCAACTTGGCTAGAAGATCTGCCAAGAAGAAGTAAGGGAACAAGAAAACCAACCCAAAAGTTGGTTGATTACGTTTGGAGTGCTGGCTAAGGACTTGGTGTGCAAGGCATCATAGTATTATTATTGGGGACCATTATCTAATATATATAGAATAGTACAAGTAGTGGAAAGACTGGCTAAAAGTTGTTAAGAAATTCCCTCTCCCTCTATGGTCTGTGGCTCTGTTTCCTCTCTCCTGTTTCTTTCTGTCTATCCCTATCTGTATTTCCTTATTTTTGTAGCAGCAAGTGTCCCTTAACCTTATTGTACTGGTATTTCTATTTAAATCAATACAACAGTGTTTGCTTTGCTTAACAGTTCATAATAACACCACAAGATAGTAGTTAATTATAATATGGCAGCATTTAGGTCCAAAATATAATATAGACAAATTAGCAGTTTAAACAGCACAGGGCGATAATTCATGGCTGGACCAAAAATTCTTTCACAAAATAATCCGCCCTTTAATTTCCATTTTATTACTACCTCAATTCATCTCATTTCATCAGATCCTACTTGAAAAAAATATAACGATGTGTTCATTCATACTTGGGGAATTTTGTCATCTGGCAAATGAACCCACCTAATAAGAGCAGATCCTACAACATATGAATTAGGGACACATTATTGACTACTGGATTCATTTAGCATTCTTAATCTTTCTTTGTTTAGCTCCTTGTCAGAGTAAATTGTTCAGATTCCAAACGAAATACTTCTGGATTAATGTAATCACAGACTAGTATAAACATAATTAGAAGGAAAAGAAAATAAAGAAGGAATAATCAATGAAAAGGTTTCTGGTTGTGTGATGGAATTACCTGGGAGGAGAAGAATTTGGCAGAGATGGCAGCAAGAGCAGCGTTGAATCCAGCTGCGACTGCCCACACATAGCCACCCTCCATTTTTGGAACTTAAACTGTAGATCTCACTTGTACTCTTGGGAATTTCATCAAACAGTTCCAGCGCATTAGGAAGAAATAGTCCACCTCATTATCGACTTAGCTCTATGATTTTTTTTTTATTTAAAAAAGAATAATAATATGCGGGAATTATAATGTAAAAGTTATATTTTATGCAGTGATTTTCAATGTAAAAATTATTATGCATTGATACAGCGAGAATACGAGGGTGTTATATATCGATTACTAAATTTATGGGTAATTTAATATTTAAAATGCTTTAACTAGTGTATTATTAGTATACCTATTTTAAATTAAAATAATACAACATAAATATTTCTATAATTTAGAGTGTGTAATTACTTTATAGTCCCAACCAAAAAAAGCATAAAATTATGCATGAATTATCTTTTTACACGACCAACCAAATACTGCATAAATTACAGGATTTGTGCTGTGTTTATTTTTCTTATTCTTCTTAAATCTGTAGAATTTCCGATTAAGCTTACTAATATTTATAGGAAAAAAAATGCGTTTTTCATCCCTTAGTTAAGCAAATTGCACTTTTGGGACAATGGATAAAAGATATTAAGATTACTAGGCCTTTCCAAATCCCAATCGAAATCGGGCATTTGTATCTATACCCGCTTTTTGGGTCATGTTTTAATTTGTGCCCGCTTTGCAAAAAAGATTGCAAGCGTACCCACTTATTCGCGTAACTTCAGCATACGGGGCTGAAGTAGCAAGTCAATCACGCAAAACTTCAGCATTCTAGTAGACGGGCCTGAAGTAGCAAGTGTGCTGAACCAAGTGTGCTGAAATTTTTGTTTGTAATTGCTGAACTTAAGCATAGTAGCTGAAGTTTTGTTCTCTATTTGCTGAAGTTTTTGTTTGTAATTGCTGAACTTAAGCATAGTAGTTTTATTCTCTATTTGCTGAAATTTTTGTTTGTAATTGCTGAACTTAAGCATAATAGCTGAAATTTTGTTCTCTATTTGCTGAAGTTTTTGTTTGTAATTGCTGAACTTAAGCATAATAGCTGAAGTTTTTTTGTCCTGGATTCATTAGTTTTGTCATTAAGCTTTTTCAAAAACTTCAACAGAAGATGCTAAAATTATTTAGTTCATTTATAAAACGTTCAAGTCACTAAATAAGCTAGAAGTTTTTTAGTACCTTGGATAAGACGTTNCTTCGCTTCTAGAAGGAAGTAAGTAGAAGCTGACCCTCCTACATACATTGCAGGGAAGGACCCCTCCAGTGGCATACTTTATGGAGAAAGGCTTCCATCAGCAGGCAGGTATTTCCTTTTCTGAGACCTTCACGTCTTGTTGTCAAACCTTATTCGTATTATAAATTATCTCGCTTGCACATATAATTGGGCTCTTAAGCAACTTCCGGTACGATGAGGTTGCTCGGAGAGGTCTGTCTTATCGAGTTCCTATACTCGATGACCACAAGATGGTTCTACACGGCATCTTGTGTAGAGGGATCTCTGGCACAGACTTCCTTCTTTATGCTCATAGGCTTAACCAACCTAGAGCACGGTGTGCTTGTATACCAGTAGGCTATTACGACGCACCGGAGACCTTCGGCCATAAGACCGGTTCAAACCATCTTATAGGTCGTCCTCAGTACAAAAGGTCAATTCAATGCGATCCATTAGTTTTCTCATAAAGCCTGTTCAAAAACTTCAGCAGAAGATGCTGAAGTTATTTAGTTCATTTGTAAAAATTTCAGCACTAAATAAGCTGAAGTTTTTTTGTCCTGGATTCATTAGTTTTGTTATAATCAGACAACTATAAAAATAATCAGATTGCCAACAGTATCTAAGTCATAAAATTTTGGAAACAAATAAACGTGAAAAGAACAAAATTATCATGAAAAGAATCACTAAGTGTGACCTTAAACTTTCCGTACGTAGAAATATTCACAAATTATTGTCTACTAACTTACGTAATTATTTATAATTTATTTTTAAATAATCTGATAAACATACTTATGGCAATCATCCCATGAATTGAAGTTTCATAGCAGCACCAACAGAAGAAGAAGAAGAAGAAGAAGAAGAAGAAGAAGAAGAAGAAGAAGAAGAAGAAGAAGAAAGGGGGCTGAAGTTGTTTAAAAAATGGGTACAAGTTAAAACTTTTAAAAAAAATGGGTATAGGTTAAATGGGGGCAACCAAATAGGGCGCCCCGTGCAATTTTTACATCGAAATCGACATAAAAACCCGATCCCCACTATATATATGGGCAAGTACACAGATAGTCATTCTCAGTGATGCTATTTAGAGATTAGCCAGTACTTATTTTATCCTCAAAATTTGAATTAAAATTTTTTAACTTCAGGACAATTCAGGACATTCTTGTCCCGAAAATTGGAACTGAAAAACTGAAATGTAGATAAGATGCACTAGCTAATTCTTAAATAGCATCCCTTTAGCGTGATTACTTGTTGGCATATCCACGTGTTATATATATGGAAATCCTTCTTGCCTTTCTTCACACCTCTGTTACTAAAGCCCAGATGATATATATGGTGTTAAAAGAGAAGAAAGCGTGCCAATAGCATGGGCTAGCCAGCATTCGGATAGATAATCGAAAATAGCCAATTGTTGCAAAATCATTATAAACTAGCTACTACTTTATGCAGTAAAAATCTAAATAAAAATACCCTCGCTGAAACACGAAAAGTTCCAGCATAATGTGCTGGAGTATGGAGCTCCTGCTTATAGGTATTGTCCTAACTTTCTTACCATATTTGGTTTTTCTATCTCTTGAAGGAAAGGGCAACATGTTTACTATAATTTGGTTTTCCTCCTCGTAGAAAGAAATTATGAATCTTTCATATTTGGCTAGTCTCTTTCCTTGTAGGAAAAGGTTTAGACTTCTATAAATTGAGGATCCTTCCTTCTCATTCAGTAGCATCCACAATGTAGCAATAAGGGGCTTGGGAGTCGTGTTTAGGGGGAGAACTTTACGGGACAAGTTTAGTGTGTCACTTGTGTTTGCCTCTTCGTGAGGTTGTTCTCTCGATATTTTGTACTCTCTTTTATATGGTGGATTTCTCATCTCCACCGTGATGTAGGTCGTTGACCGAACCACATTAAATGTTTGTGTCTCTTTTGGTATATTTCTCTTTTGTTGTATGATTTATCGTCGTTCAAGGTTCGCTTTACTAGCTTCCGCATGACACTTAATTATTTCGATCCTAATAGTTGCATTCAAAATAATAGTCGAAAAATGTATATATTTTTTTTTTGTGTGTGTGTGTATGTATGTGTGTGTATGTGTATGTGTGTGTGTATATATATATATATATATATATATATATATATATATATATATATATATTTCTGTATGTTATATACACAAATTCTATACACTTTATCGGCTACCAAATGTAAATAGTTTCTGGCCGGGCTAAAAGTGAAAAACCCTTATTATAAATATATATTTTATTTCGTATATCTTAGTAAAAATCCCTATTTAATTCAAGATTTAATTCTCAAACTTCTCTACTGCGGGGTTAAAATCACACAAGCTGATCAATTAGTAATTTTTTACACTATCAGTACAGTTTAACAGGTGATACATATCAATTAATGTTTACCATCAAGATTTATTTGTAAGACATTTTATAAGCAATGTGATTGTATATGTATAGAACATGAACTCGTAATTTTTCTTCTTTCTTATTTACTCAAAAAACTTGCAGAAAGATCATTCCATTTATGCCGTAGTACTTAATGATTAGTCCAGAGAGGAAACAATCACACTATCAATTGGTTATAGGATAGTATAATACCTGAAATTTGCACCTCAGATTAAAGGAAATTCTGAATCCTTTTTGCTACTTCACTAGAATTCTTCGCTATGTCAAAGACAGGGGGCGGCCCGACGAATTTTTTGGCCTAAAGCCAAATTTTATGAGGGGCCTTAATTTTTTTTTTTTTTTAAAATTATGATTTATTTGAAGTCTATTCTTTTTAGCTTTTCTTAGATACAAAGTTATTAATAATTTCTTATAACCAATAACTCTTAATACGTATTTCTCAATTAACAATATAGTTAGTCAATTTAATCTTTCTTGTAATATAGTTGATTTTAGGTAAGAGTTTATCAATTTTAATTTTGAAAACTTCTTTCCGCTGAAGTAACGGTAACATGAGTTATTAACATTATTCCATAAGCAATTTAGGCATTTGAAAAGGAATTAAATCTTTTTATTTGACTAAGTTATCAATTAAATTTCTATCTTCTAATTGTACTATTTTTCTTAATACTTTTAATTCAGAAAAATATCTAAACCATCAATATTGAAATGATTATTATGCTTTAAGGAATATTCAACATTAAAGCTATATTTTTTCGAATTTCCAACATCTAGTGATCTTAGTTTTTACCGCCAAAACTAAAAATATTTTCATATGCTTCAAATTGTTCAAATCTATATTGAAGCGAAAAAATAACCTTGTCTATTATGTATAAAAGTAATCAACTCTAAAGGACTATTCGAAAGACTTTTGAGATTTCACTATCAACATGCGCATCAAATTGTTGCTTCCTATATATCACATGTTTCTTACAAAATTTGTATTCGATATTTATTTCAAGTACAATTTTCTTGGTAGAAATCATAGCAGTTGCAAATCCTTCTTCTCTATATTTCTTATAAAGAAAGAAATCAAACTTTTTCACTTTACTTTTTTTTAAACTTGTACATGGTCTATTATGTGTAACAAAAAATGGGGCCCCCCACAAATATGGGGCCTAAAACGGATGCTTTACTTGCTTTATGGAAGGGCCGCCCCTGGTCAAAGACATCTGGATATTGCTCTTATCTTGTGTCTAATTAATCCTCCTTAAACCTTATTAACAATAGACATCTGCTAGTGTTGCATCACTATGTCCCTTAATCATTTTTGTTGTCTTTTCCACTCAGGTTATTTCCTCTCTTGTTTTTTCTTTTTATGTTTGGAGTAGTATTTCGGTAGGTAAAGAATTATCTCCAAATATATCCTTCAATTTTCACAATTTTTTTCTTCTGAAATGCAGGACATGAATTGACAATGATATTTAACTTTATTAATTTCTAACTAAAGACGAACAATCATATTCGCGTGCAAATTCACTATACTGCATGTGAAAATACGTAGATTTCATATAATGGGATGGTTTAGGACGTGCTTTGTAGAGTAACTTTCTGAATAGAATTTGAATTATTTTTCAATTTAATAGATTACATTCCTTCAAGAACAAAAGGCATGGTAAGGGGCGTGAGCGCAAATGAATGCTGTGGGACGCAGCATGCACGGAGATTATGTGAACTAATATATATATATATATATATATATATATATCTTTGTGTAAAAGATACTGCTTTAAATTATTATTAAGGTTGAATGTTACAAGGAGCATGAGGCAATATACACAACATCCTAGGGGAGCGACCTCTGGATGGGTCGTAACAAAAAAGGGATGCTTGGTGAAAACTATTATTTGGGGAAGCCGTTTTTGGATGATTACAAAAAGGCCTGCGAATGGTGCTAATCTGACAGCAAAATGTGTTCCTGAACGGTCTTCTTCTAATGTATTCTAGACAAAAGGCGATGGTTGATAAAAAATGGTGATGCTTGGGGAAGCCTCCATCTGGAAATCATGTTTAGCTAAAGAAGCAGCTACCTGGTTTTGCTCCATGTACGTGTGAAGGATGACCGGGTCATTCAACTGAGCGATCAGAGACCTGCAATCAAAGATAATGTTAGCATAAAGTGGCTGGAAGGTATGAAGTAGAGTAATAAGAGCCTTGGCATCTAAGTTGACTTCAAGGGGTGCATATCGGGAACAAGCAACTTATTTACACAAGAACCCGGCCTAATATAAATAATATGATTAAAAAATTAATCTAAGTAGCCATTCGACCAACTGTTTAAATTTAGAATAGATGCTAGATTTATAATACATAAATCAACCATGTATAATATGTGTGTAACTGTGTATAAGCATTATATAATCTATTAGCCCGTTTGGCCATAGATTATCGAAATTTTTTTCACTTTTTTTAGAAATCGGAGTTTGGCCATAATTTTTCAATTTTCACTTGAAGATGAATTTCGGAATTTTTCGAAAATTTTAAAAACTCTAAAAAATCGATTTTCAAAATTTTCGCTCAAACTACTCACAAAAATTTAAAAAGAACCCAAAATTATATTTATGTCCAAACATAACTCTAATTTTCAAATACCATTTTCATTTGAAAAAAAAATTCACTTTTTTCGGAATTTTACAATTCTTATGTCCAAACGCCCACTATGTATGTCGACTAAAAAAATAAACAATAATTTCAGCCGGCTGTACGTGCAAAGTCGGGGGAGGGGGGGGGGGTGTCTGGCAAAAGCTTCATTTTGCATGTTGCTGAACGTGGATAAACGATGTTACATAAAATTGCCAATAAATCCCTACGTTCATCTTTACTTGGCATGTATACTAAAAATAGATTTTCATTTTTACTTGTCACTTTACGCATATCAAGAGAAGACAATTTTTTTTCCTGTTACACCCATATTATTTATTACTCATTTCAAATTATTTTCTCAAATCCAATAAAATATGCATCAATTAATATGAGTATCATGGTAAATTATGCACTTCATTTATTATTTTTTAAGGGGCGCGAAAAGTCAAAACGTGCCAAGTAAAAATGAACAGAGGGAGTATTTAGCATGATTTATGTTATGAACATGCCCTTTACCAATTATACTATTGGGCTGGTATTTGGGCCAGTTGTTAAAATGAGAAAATACCAATATGTGACGTGGGATCCGGGTTGAGAAAATCCATTAAAATATTAGAGTGCTGAAGGAAATGGAGGAGATATAAATAGTAGGAGTGGTAGTTGTTACGCTAAGCTAGAACTTGGTCTTTTCTTTTCATTAGCTATTTTGTAATAGCAGTCTGGAACCTCCCTTTTCTTATTTTTCATTTTTTTGTTTCATGAATCAGTTGTAATTCCTCAGTTTGGTTGAATATCAGATTATATGTTCCTTTGGTAAATATGGATCCATTACATTGGTGCTCTCGTTGTCCCTCCTCTACCAACTGGATGGCTTCTTTTCCACCTCCTCCATGCCCATTCCAACACCATTTTCTCTGACTCCACTTCCGCCCCGTGCCTCACTTTTCCACCTCCAGCTCCAGATAAATCACTACTGCAGGACATGAGTTGCGACTCCATTGTATTTGCTGAAATGATCGATGAGGAGACTAATATGGCTGTTCCAATTTCAGTACATATCTATTCAGACATGACCGCAACCCTGGTGTTCGACGAAATGCCTTATAGCCTCTCCAAGGTGTTTGCTGATCCACAAACCAAACAAAATCCAAGCCTATTAGAGTTTGAGCACTCTACTGTTGCTGTCATTTTGTCTGTTGAATCTGCAAATATTTCGGATGCAGTCGTCATTTCCTCTGAGTTGAACTCTGGTTTGGACAATGACAACATAGAGGAAGAAGATTTCGTGACGACAAATCTTAATTCGCAGCCACTTATGATTGTTACTTGGGACACAAAGTCAGAAATAGAGCGGCACGAATCTCTGTCCATTGCCCCTATTTTCTCAGACAGCGGCACGAAATCTGGAGTTGCTTCCTCACTGTTCGATGAAATGCTTGACCATAGGGGAGCGTTTCGATATAGTCTAATCTCTGAAAAGGTGGCTGCTCAATATATGTTACTTCATTTTCCATTTGATCCTGGTTCAGTAGCTGGACGTGTGTTTGACAGTATAGATATTATGTTTGATAATAGTCTTCAGTTGAATCTTCCATGTATTACACCACTATCAACAATGGTATTGGGAGAGAAATCCGTGCTGCCTACTGCAGGCCAGCTGTTAGACACAATGTCCCAACAGTGTGACCATTCCAAGATGTTCCTCTATCCGCTGCCAATATCCTTACCCCTATGGTTAAATATGAGTGGAAAAATGGAAACTCAAGCCCTACGGACAAGGTATTTGTTGAAAGCTTCCGACGAATTGACACCAAGTCTCCTTGGGGTAGTATTGAGACTATCACGAACAATGCAATAGGAGTTTGTGCTGGCCATACTGCTATTTGCATGAGCAAAGTTGCAGGAAAATTATGGGTCAGCGAATTTATACAAGAGCTTGACATGGAGTTTGACTGTATGGTTTTCGATACACTATCGCATTGGGTAATATCTGTAATATTTTATGATTGTAATAGAGCTGCTGCTTCATTTCCACCTGATTTTGGACTACCCAATTGCAAGTGGGTAGATACTGGTCAAGTAAGTGATTCCTTTGATATCCGACAATGCAGCCAAATTGAGTTTCAAGTAAGAAGTTTCCCATTGCTCGAATACTTGTTGGGCATACTGCTATCTGCTTGAACCATTACTATATGTTTGCTATTTGTTGTTGTGTGGACAATTGGTTCGATAGTGGGCAGGGATATAAGGCTGATCCAAGGGGAATTGACATGGGTGGTAAAAACAGTTAATCCTACTAATTCTTGTGCATCTTACAGAATACTGGATAGTTTTGTTTGGATGTTACTAGATGGTGGTCCTTCATGTGCACTTTCTGATTTTGATCATGACGATGACCACAACATATTAAATAACTTGTTTGTTGCTGATGGCGGAGGGCTTCCCAGATTGCTAGTTGAAGACAAAGCAAGATATGCCTCTCGAATCCTCAGTTTATTTTTTCTTCAATCTGAATCTGAGATTCATCTGTTGATAACTCATACAGACCACATTTCACGAGGACTAGAAGCACCAAAAGCTGTGCTCCAACTTCTGGGAGATGTATACCCCTTAATACATGTTTTATGTCATAGGAAGCGCAGAGAAGCTTTAAGTCACGCTTGGTCTGCTATAGAATCTTGCCTGCTAGAAAACCTTTTCCACCCTCACTTTATTTGTCGTGAGATTGTTCTTTCACTTTGGTGCTTTACCTCATGTCATGCTGACATAATTGTGGTCGCTGAACTTTTTGAAGAGTTTTGTTCATTACTGACTTATGCAGAGCCCTTGTGGACATTGCCTGCTGGAAAGCTTACTTTGGGCGTCGCTATCTTGTCTATTGTGGCTGAACAATTGCAGAAGGTTATGATAGTGATCAATATTTTTATTGTTGGATTTTGTGCAACTTATTTGAAACTGGTGCAGCTCAATGGCCTCTTTCCCAGTTGTGGTGGTGCATATTTGTTTAAATGGTTGGTACATAAGGTTAAGAGTGCTACCACTTCTTTTGAAGATGGTGTCTATGGATATGTACCATGTCCTGGATCTATGTCTGCTACAGAGAATACAACCTATGTGGCCACAAAGGTGACAGTATCTTATGTGATGTCCTTCTATACCACAGCTATGGGTTGTGATATCTGTCTCCTTATGTGCCAATTGATATATCCAAACTCATCAAGCAATGACTTCTTTCACTTCACTGCAGCTAAGTTTGGAGTGAATAATTCATCTGCATTGCTTGACCTGAAATCCAAATGGGATTCTGAACCGTCCAACAAGAGGGCTAGAAATACTCTGCAACCTATATTGAGCATACTTGCCATATCTAGCCCTGCCTTCTCAGAAGCTTTATCATTTGCTGCTTTGCTCTTGGAAACATTAACAACGCTCGATATTGCTATTGATGTGGACTACATTCTAGGAGATATCCCAAGAGCCACAAGTTCCATGATGGGATATGGCAGTCCTTACCAAAGATAAGTTGTCCATAGTGCTTTCTTTCTTATCTTTGTCATGAATGATCCCATTTTCATCAACCGATATGGAGTCTATACCACCTGGTTTAGCAGAAAGTTGGGTCTTCCTAATTTCCTCATTGGTGTCATTTTCTGTGTGTTGCTTTTACTACCTACAAGCTCAACAGGTTGGGGTTACTGTGTTTTGTGTAAATTGAGTGAAGATCAACAATATCTTGTTGATTGGATGATTTGCTGCTGTCGTGGAACTAATAAGGAAAATATGCAGAGTTATGGACAAGAGCTAAATTTCTTTGATACTTCTACATCACCTTGGAAATGGGCTTTCATGCAAGGTTTTACAATGCTCCTTCAGAACAGATTTACACAGATTTACATTATGCAAGGCTAAGGGAATGAATATTGTGTGGGAAGAGCCTGTTGATGTAAATGCTCAATTATTGACGTTCTTCACTGTACTATTTCTCTTACAAGGATTAAAAGCATATGTTGGAGTCTTGTTGCTTCAAACTATATTGACTGGTTTTACAAATGACGGACAGAAGCTTGCATTGAATCTGGAAGACATAGGAGATATGAATTTCACTGTAAGAGACTTAATCTTGCCTTGTAGGCAAATTATTGCAGATGGTGCTTTGAGGCATCCTTGGATTGAAATGAATTCTAGTGATCTATTTCCTATGCCCAATGAAGCAAAGACAATTCTTGAGAGCAAATTCCCTAGCTCGAACCTTGAGGACAAGGTTCTTATTGAGGGTGAGAGTATTGTTATAAACAAGCCCTTTACCAATTATACTATTGGGCCGGTATTTGGGCCAGTTGTTAAAATGAGGAAATACTAATATGTGATGTGGGATCCGGGTTGAGAAAATCCATTTAAATATTAGAGTGCTGAAGGAAATGGAAGAGATATAAACAGCAGGAGTGGTAGTTGTTAGGCTAAGCTAGAATTTGGTCTTTCCTTTTCATTAGCTGTTTTGTACTAGCAGTCTGGAACCTCCCTTTTCTTATTTTTTATTTTTTTTTGTTTCATGAATCAGTTGTAATTCCTCAGTTTGGTTGAATATCAGATTATATGTTCCTTTGGTAAATATGGATCCATTACAATTTACTACTCCTATTTCGTTTGGCATACTTTGCCAGTAACTTCAAATACAAAGCATAACTTTTCAATACCTTGCACCCTAGCAAGTAAAAACTTCAACATAAAAGTCGATAAATTATTTTCTTGTTTTTCGCACATACGTGTGCTCAGTTTAAAGCTTGGGTTTGACAACGTCCTTAAGTATGCAAATATCAAATTGATCTCTACTGCTCCTATAAACAGTAAATTCTTGCTTTTTTCTAAGTCTGTACATAATTTATTGAAAGTGAAAAGAGTGTTGCATGCTCTTATCCTGTGCACATAAACACTTTTCTCTATATATTTTGGTTGATTCGTTTGCAGCTTTAGAGACTCTGACAAATTTTGCAGCTAAAGAAATGAAAGAAAAAAAGCAGAGGGGGAAAGCTAAGTTAACACGAAATCGTACACTAACACTTTTGATGAAGAAAGTCGGGAAACAAATATAGCGAATAAAGAAATGAAAAAAACGTACAATGGTTGTTTGCTTTTTGTTATGATCCAAAATCCCCCCGAAGGAGTCCTGATGACACATAGTCTCTAAACTAGGTAAGCCTAATGTTAACTGAAATAATATTGACATTTACTACCTTCAAATTAAATAACTCTGAACAAATCACAATTTTCCAAAACCGGTGGTACAAGTCATAAGCCTTTCTAAGAGTAGTTATACAAAAATAAATACAACACCGTTCCAGAGCGAGAAGGAACCAATGGAATGTAAATACAAACGAAGGTGACTCCGAGGCATGCGAACGCAGCAGCAGGTTACCTTTAGTCTCCACCGTGACGATCCGCACAGCTACTATCGATCAATACCTGGATCTGTACACAAAAAAATATACAGAAGTGTAGTATGAGCACACCACGGCGGTGCCCAATAAGTATCAAGACTAACCTCGGTGGGGTAGTGACGAGGAACAATCCAGACACCTACTAGTCAAACAGATTAAACAGGATATGATAACAAATATCAAGATAGAGGTAACGAAGTAATATCAACAACGGGGATAAATCAACTACAAACGATCGAAATAATAAAAAGAAACTCGGATGGAAACGAAAGATAACCAAGTAAATCAACACTAACATAACTGGAACACAAAGAAGTAGAATAACCTCAAGTAAGGAAGACAGTGTCAACTCAATCAATCATATCATTTCTGGTGCACAACTCCAGCCATCTCAGAACTCGATCTCATATCATAACCTCAACTTCCAAGCCTTTCGCACACCCGGCACCTTGTGCCCACATATTTCTGTCTCACTTTGCACAACAACCTTCTTATGTTACTCAGTATATAGGGTCCATAACCAATGCAATTAAGAAGTTCAAAGATCTCATTTACATAACTTAAAGTAGCGTACAACTTCTAAACCAATTAGGAAATCAGCAAGAAAGATGAAGTTACTTTTGGAAATCATTTGAATAACGAAAATACCCTTTTTAATTAAAATACAACATCGAATAAATTGTTACTTTTAACATAGGACTTAATAAATTTAAAACTTAGTAGAAATTTCTTTTTAAATGAAATACAACCTCAGATGGTTTAAGGAAATTTAATTGAGGAACTAATTAAATTAAAGATATAACAATTATTGAAATTTGAAATATTGAAATATATATATAAATACGGCGAGTTCACATCTAAAAGTCATTCAAAACAACGTAGTATAAATTCCTTTATTTTTAATCACAACAGTACTAATAACTTAACGGGACAGGAGAAGAATGTTTCAACGTAGTAACTTTACTTTAAGTACTAATTCACCGGAATAATAGTTCAGAGAAAGAATTCAAGGAACAACGGCAAGTCAACAACTCAATGCCAATAACCGACCCTCAAAACTCAGTGAAACCCGAAATACAAATCGTCAAAGTTTTAAACAAATGGGCCAGGGTTTTCTCAGTATTAAACTATAACCAAATCATAAATAAAATGTAAAACCATCGAATAACTTGGACAACCAAGAGGAATACATAAACACATATATCTATAGATGCGGCGCTCATCCTGATCCCACCAATCCTCCCTTATTCCTCCTTATCAATTACAATAAAAGTAACTATTATATATTTGTTGCGGCGTGCAACCCAATCCCACCAACCCTCCCTTATTCCTCCTTAACAACTACAATAAGATTAAATAGTATATATATCACCATATCAGTAACAACATGATCATTCACCCTTATTACTCCTTGTTACGGCGTGCAACCCGATCCCACCAGTCCACCCTTATTACTCCTCAATATATATATCACCCTTATTCCTCCTGTTGCGGCGTGCAACCTGATCCACCTGTCCACCCTTATTACTCCTTGTTGCGGCGTGCAACCCGATCCCACCAGACAACATCAATTCTCCCTTATTCCTCCTCAACATATCAACATCCCAACATAGTTTAAAATCAACAACAACAATTCAACAACCCAACCATAAGGATTTTTACCACTAAGAGTATGAATACACGACAACAAGAGAATCACGGAACAATCAAGAATCACAACAAACTTTACAAAAATAACAAGACATATAAGGCACGTGATAACTACACCGGCAACCACAACAATTTGGACATATAGCATATAGGCACATAGTCATAGAGGAATTTCACAATTAAGAATAACAAAACAATAAGGAGGACAATTACTCCAATCAAAGCAATTAAGGGCCAAGTAACAACTAAGAATTAGAGAAAGGTTGACAACATTGTATGGAGTATATAGAGGCAAACAAGCAATTAGGAAGACAATCATATCGTAAAACTTCCCAATTAACGAACATAAGGACCTAAGAACCCTAAAGGCAATTTTTTCACAAATAAGTCCGAGCACACACTCGTCACCTCGCATGCACGGACTACAAATAGCATAGAAGACTCAATTCCTAAGAGGGAGTCCCCCACACTAGGTTAGGCAAGATACTTACCTCAATCCGGCCAATTCAATACTCAATTTAGCTTTTCCTTTACCAATTCAACAATGCCCGACTCAATCTAGCCAAAAACGACTTGAATACATCAACTAATGCAAGAGAAAACAATTTCAATTAACAAAACTATGATTCTTATACAATTTGCAACAAGTCAACAAAAGTCAATTCCCCGGGCCCGCACCTCGGAATCCGACAAATTTACAAAAATCGAATACCCATTCCGATACGAGTTCACCCATACAAAATTTATCAAATTCCAATACCATTTGGTCCTTCAAATCCTCATTTTACATTTTTGAAAGATTTCACAATTTTTCCCAAATTTTCCGTTAGATTCCCATGAATTTGATGTTAAATCTGAGATATAATCACAAAATATATTTGGAAATTGATTAGAGACACTTACCCAATGATTTGGTATGAAGATCTTCTCTCAAAATCGCCCACCCTCGGAGTTAGGGTTCAAAAATATGAAAAATGAGCAAAATCTCGGAATACTCAGCTCTTAACAGGCTGCAGATGTTGCATTTGCGACATTGGGTTCGCAAATCCGAACTCGCAAATGCGAAGCCTGGAATTACCCTGCTAAGGTCGCCTTTGCGACAAAATCTTCGCAAATGCGATGAAGGACTTTCGCAAATGCAGCAGAGTTCTTCGCAAATGCGAACTCTGCCCAGCAGCTCGGACCTCGCAAATACGATGGCTGCTTCACAATTGCGACTGTCACATTTGCGACCAATACATCGCAAATGTGATGATACCAGAACCAGAAATCAAAGACTAGGCAAAAAAAATCATTCCGAAACCAATCCGGAACTCACCCGAGCACTCGGGGCTCCAAACCAAATATGCACACCAGTCTAAAAACACCTCACGAACTCGCTCGCGTGCTCAAATCATCAAGACAACCTCTAAAACCACGAATTGGATGCCAAAACGCATGAAAATCCCTATGAACTTCAAGAACTTCTAGAATTGCAACCACGCGTCCGAACCGTATCAATTCAACTCCAAACGACTCCAAATTTTGCAGGCAAGTCCCAAATGACATAACGGAGTTGTTCCAACTTTCGGAATTGCATTCCGACCTCGATGACACAAAAGTCAACTATGGATCAAACCTCTCCATTTTCCAACCTTCAACTTTTCCAACTTTCGCCGAAATGCCTCAAACTACCCTACTGGCCTCCAAATCCAAATCCAAATCCGAACGCACACCTAAGTCCAAAATCACCATACGTAGCTACTGAGATCATCCAAAACTCATTCCGGAGCCGTTTACTCAAAAGTCAAATTCCGATCAAATTCTTACCGCTTAAGCTTCCAAAACTAGATTCCTTCTTCCAATTCGACTCCGATTCATCCGGAAACAGAATCCAACCATACACGCAAGTCGATACACATAATATGAAGTTGCTTGTGACCTCAAACTGTCGAACCGAATGCGATTGATCAAAACGACCAGTCGGGTCGTTACACTTTAACACAATACTACAGTGACATAAATAGCTGAACCTATATTATGCAAATGAGGACTTAATAAAGTGGTGATTTGATTTCATTTTCTATAACATTTCAGTCGTAATAAGAGGGAATCCGATGTGTAGAAGAATCGAATATGAGCCATAACTGTCAAGCAGCTCCGCCATCTCACACTGTTAGGATGTTAGGATCTTAGGTGACAGCTGTCACCAACTAAGTTATTAGAAGTAGTTAGTGAAAGTTAGTTAGATCTATATATATATATATATATATATATATATATATATATATATATATATATATATATATATATAGTAGATTCTGTACAAAATAGATAGTAGATTTGATTGTATGAAATGAGTTAGTTCTTCTCTGCATTGCTCAACTTTCATTTCTTCTCTCTAACTCGATCAACTAGTTCTAGATTGCAACATGGTATCAAAGCCCGTGAAGATGATAAATTCACGCAGATTACTCGCAATTGATTTCTGTTTCTAGAACTCCTTAGTCGTCTATGTAATTGCTTCGATTCACCTCATCTTAGGTTGAGTCGTCTTTGAGCAATCAAGTATTTTTTTGGATTCTCTGTGTTCTAGTCTATCCTAAGCTCTCGATTTTTCAATCTTCAATGGCGATCAGAGCTGTTGGTACTAGCTCAGGCACAGGAATTGAAGATACGACTGCTGATGTAACTCCAGCGGCAAATCCAAGTCGTGTGGGTGCTATAGTTGTCGATCAACATCATCCTCTATTTCTCCAACCATCTGATACTCCAGGTAGATCTCTAATCTCAATTAAGCTAGCTGGACATGAAAATTATGCTCTGTGGAGCAGCTCTATACGTATCAGTTTATTGGGCAAGAGCAAACTAGGTTTTGCAAATTGTCACGACCCGAATTTTCCACCCTCGTGACCGTGATGGCGCCTAATATTGCACTCGCTAGGCAAGCCAACGTTACAGAATATTTCACCTTTTTCCTTTATCCTTTTATAATTAAAATTTAACAAAACTATTCAGCGGAAATAAAAGCAGAAGTACATGATTTTACTAATTACCCTTATACTATTAACGAAAGCCGAAATAGATACCACCCAGAAACTGGTGTCACAACTCACGAACAATCTACGAATACTACAAGTAATGGTTTGAAAGAAAATACATCTGTCTCGAAGAAAGTAAAACAAAAATGAAGTAAAGATAGGAGGGGACGCCAGGGCATGCAGACGCCTGCAGGACTACCTTGGGTCTCCTAAATGCAGTAACAGCAACCAACCTCTCGATCAGCCACTAGCTCCGAAATCTGCACAGAAAGTGCAGAGTGCAGTATCGGTACAACCGATCCCATGTACTGGTAAGTGGCGAGCCTAACCTCGACGAAGTAGTGACGGGGCTACGGTGGGGCATAACAATATATATAACCTGCAACAGTTTATACTAAGACAGAAAGGAAATACAGAATGAAATATAACAGTAACTTGCGTTAAATAAATACGGAACCTGGTCGTTCTACCAATACTCAACTATAACCAATCCTTACGGGTGTTTCAACACCACAGTAACAAACCTCAGCAGAAGAAAAATACATAAACAACAAATGATGCGGCGCGCATCCCGATCCCACCATATAGTTAATAACAGTATAAGCATTCACCCTTATTACTCCTTGTTGCGGCGTGCAACCCGATCCCACCAGTCCACCCTTATTACTCCTTAATATATATATCACCCTTATTCCTCCTGTTGCGGCGTGCAACTCGATCCCACCTGTCCACCCTTATTACTCCTTGTTGCGGCGTGCAACCCGATCCCATCACATCAGTACCAATCACAAAGTAAAAACAAGTATTTCACAAGTTAACTCAAATCCTCCACAACACTTATACCTCAAACCAAAAACAACGAAAGATCACTACAATTATGAAACTTCATCAGTTATTCCTACACAGCGAGACCAAACAAAGTGTACCACGAATCACCAAAAAACCAATGTAAACCAACAGTATGATATAATGAAACTACGGAATAAGTAATAACATCAATAGAGAAACAACATTTAACAAGAAGCAATTAGACATGGGAGCATCAATAAGCAAGTAGTAATTAAGACAGGAAAGCAATATATATTGGGAAACAGGGAAGGGAACATGCTAAATAGGAAATTTGGCGACGCATAGGTGCTCGTCACCACACCTATGCGCCACACACATGGTAATTAACATATCAAGCAAGTCGGGGATCCCTAATCTCTCAAGTCAAGGTTAGACCAAACACTTATCTCAAGCCAACGGGTAATTCACAGCTCAAATATCGCTTTACCTCTTGATTCCCTTACCAATCCACTCGTATCTAGCCATAATTAACTTAATAACATCAACAAAAGCTAAAGAAACCAATTCCAATGCATAATTATAGAATTCCCAACATTTTCCCCAAAAAGCCAAAAATCGACCCCGGACCCGCTTGGTCAAAACCCAAAATTCGGACCAAAACCCTATTACCCATTCACCCCCGAGCCCGGATATACAATTGTTTTTGGAATCCGACCTCAATTTGAGGTCTAAATCCCCAAATTTTGAAATTCCTAAGTTCTACCCAAAAACACCCAATTCCACCATGAAAAACTCTAGATTCTAGGATGAAATCTTGTCAAAAGATGAAATAGATTGAAAGAAATGAGTTAAGAATCATTTACCTATGATTTGGGGAAGAACTAGTCTTTGGAAAATCGCCTCTTGAAGTTTAGGTTTTGAAAATTTGGGAAATGAATCAAAAATCCCGTCTAAGTCCCTTTTTGCACAGTTGCAGATGTCGCATTTGCGACCTGAGCTTCACAATTGCGAAGCTCACGAATGCGAGACTGGCATCGCAAATGCGAACCTGCAACATTTCTGCTACTGTCGCAAATGCGAACATTTGGTCGCAATTGCGATGATCCCCCTTCCCTGACTACTTCGCAAATGCGAAGGTTGTTCGCAATTGCGAACATAGGCTGGCCCAGCTTCCTTCGCATTTGCGATGAAAGCCTCGCAAAAGCGACCTCCACAGTGATCGCAAATGCGATCCGTGACCTCGCATTTGCGAGGTCTGAGGCCTGCAATACAGCTGAAGCATAACTGTAAGCACGTGATTTTTGCCCTATACGAAATACTCCTATAAAATCTCAAGAAAATAGATTTTTTGTTAACTATTTGCCATTCTTATAGGATGTTGTAGGATTTTTTTTAATTGTTTGCATTTTGTGCATGTTTAATTTTTATTTGAATCATGAAAAATACCAAAAATATCACGCATGGCATTTAGGCTTTATTTTTACAATTTTAGGATTAATCAATAATTATTTATTTAATAAAAATTAAAAATAAAAAAAAAATGCTTCATTTTTACACTTTTTTCTTTTATTGATTTTTTCTCTTTTAATTTAAGATTAAGTAGCTTTTATAATTTTTATAATTAGTTAATTAGTTTAATTTCATATTTTTAGATAACCTAGGATTTTAATTTTAGGTTTTTTAATTAAAGAAAAGAAAAAGAAAGATAAGAAAAAAAGAATTTGAAGAAAAGATTTAATTGGATATTGAGCTTGTTCTTGTACCCAAATTAGACCCTAATTTTCTTACCTAGCCCATAATTCTCAAGCCCATAATTCTTAGGCACATAGCCCTAACCTAATCCCTACCCTATATAATAGTACCTAATCCCTAAATACACCTACACTTTGGAATACCTAGAAAATATCCGGAGATCCTTCTCTGAAAAATTGAGCAGCGGCGCACCCCACCTGGATCATCAGCGCCGTTTCCCATCTCCCATGGTCATTTTTTTCTTTTCATCAAATGAAAGAAGACAAACACAACAGATCCCTCTTCTTTTCCTGATAGAGAACAACCAACTACCCTCACTCACCTCTGAATTTTCCATATTCCCCACTCCCTCCTCGTAAATCTGCCTCTCAGTCCAAAAACTCGCCGGAAATTCGAGCACACAGATGCACACGAGCAGCACCTCCCATCCGACTTCGCTTCTTCACTGTCTCAATTTCCGTTTCTCTGCTTCGTAACTTCTAGCGTGAAGCAACGAAACTGTTGTTCGCTACTGTTCTGCTATTGTTAGATCGTTAGTTTCCTGCCAGAGCTTGTTCACTTGCTGTTGTTTGGAGTTAATTTTGCTACTGCTGCTGTTAAACACTCGCTGGCTAGTGGCTGATTTTCACGCTTGATTGTCTTTGGCCTTTATTTGGTCTTTGGATTTCAGGCTGATTTCGGATAGATTGGTATGTAGCTATAACTTTGTGTGTTCCAGTTAAGTTATTAGTTTGAAGTTCTGATTACATGTTGCTTCCATGATTAATGTCAATCTCAAATGTTATTGATGCTTTACTTCTTCACTTATTCTCATGTGATTGCCTTTGGATTCTTAATACACTCACTGGCAGTGGGTTGAGTTGTTGAGCAGAGAAATTGTTTGACCTTATCTGTTATTATGAAGTTCATGAGAAGTTGATAAAAATAAAAAAGAATATTCCAATTCTTGTAGAAATTCGGCTAGGATTTTAAGTAATAGCATCGCGTTTCCTCAGTTACATCGTCTTCGATTTCTCTTTCTCAGCCCGTATGTGCTAAATGGGTTAGCGTATGAAGTGAATCAGTTCGTTAATGCAATATGGGTTGTAATTGATTTTAATATGATCTCATTTGTCTAAGATGTTTAAATTGGGCTAGTTGTTTGTCTTTTAGCAGTAGATATTTTTTTTTATGTGATGCTTCATCCCTCTTCCTTGTGTCAGCAATCCAAATATGTGTTGTTGAGTATATTGACCTTTCAATGGATTTTAGTTCTATATTTCAACTTTGTGATTGTACAGAATAATGGGATTTGGAGATTGTTTGATTATTGGAAATAGAATCAGGTCATTAGTTTAGCCTTAACAAAATGATCGATACTGTGTTCTATGATAGTTATATTTTGCCAAAAGTAATTACAAAACTAATTTTCCCATAATCAATAGCTTAAATCTGAAATAGTTATGAGTAGGATTGTCCTCTTATTACCTTAATTAAACAAGCCTTCTAAAAATTGAGGTGTGCCATGTTGAATAAAATCCCAAAATCTATGGCCCTCACTTAATTAATTTTAACTCTTTAGAAATCGAGGTGTGCCATTAGTGAATTTTCCATGGCCCTCGCAAACTTGAAAGTGCGTAGTTGCTTTAGGCGCGCAATTTAAATTAATTTCCTTAAACTCGAGTGTGCATTTATGTGACCCAAATCCAAATCCCAACAATGTTAAAATATGTCGAAGACCGCGGGTGCATTTATGTGACGTGGTTCAAGACGTGTTTTAATAACGTTGCAATATTCCTAAAATGAATAAGACGGTTAAAGTTTAAAATTGCACCATAGGCTAGAACATGTAATAAATCAGATAATGGGCCAATTATGATAGTTTAAGCGACCGTGCTAGAACCACGGAATCCGGGGGTGCCTAACACCTTCCCTCGGGTTAACAGAATTCCTTATTCAGAATTTCTGATTCGCAGACTTCAAAAGGAAAGTCGAAATTTTCCTCGATGTGGGATTCAAAATAAATCGGTGACTTGGGACACCAAATAAACCATCCCAAGTGGCGACTCTGAATAAAATGAATAAATAATCCCATTTCGAATAATATCATTTAAAGTGGAAAAACTCCCTTATATACTATCCTTCGGGGTGGTGTGTAAAAAGGAGGTGTGACAACTACTAGAAATCCTGCCTATAGGATATTGTCACCTTCCTAAGAAACGTGTCTATAAAATCAGCACTGCTAATTCAGAATTTCAGGATTGTTTCACTGCCTCATTATGCAAACAATTAGAGATCATGCCTATAGGACTTGCAATGCTTTCAATCTACAACTCCGTTAGCCTAAAGCTGTAACGTCGCATGTACGCTGTTGGAAATTATAATCACATTGAAGCTATGTCGATAGGACTTAATGACTCAAATACGTATTAATTCTGAAACTGCCTACAACATAACCTGGAATCTGTTGTGTGCCTTTATTGCTATGCGTGGAGGCTAACATGAGCTGCTCATTGCTATTATGTGGAGTCCTATTTGTTTTGAATGTGCGATTAGTTTTTATCATTTTGAGCAACCTAAGTAAAGTCTAGAAGCACCTAAATAGTAGGTCCAAAGCCTCCTGGACCATAGGCATGGGACGGGTAGTGCACGTATAGGACACGACTTAGAATTGAATCAGAACGCCTTTAGGTAAACAACTTTAACACAGTAATCGGGTAGCAGGAGATGATAGTCTGTGCCCGCTGAATAATCTGAGCAACCCCTACCCTAAGGGAGTTGCGAAGTATTATTTATGTTGCACGGGATGATCCTTTAGGCTAAGAAATTTAGGACCCCCTTTCTTTTATATACTTATTGTTCATCAATATAGACCCACACAGTTGCATCCTCTAAGACTTGTACTGATTATTTATATAGTTTTAAGTCTTATGCTGTTTTCTTTACACTTGTCACAATAGACCTTCAAACTTCCATATCTTTTTTATGATCACATAGCGTAAACTTCGGCCGGGATTCACCGTTGTGGACCTCGAAGAGTGCCTAACACCTTTTCTTTGAGGTAACTTGAGCCCTTACCCGATCTTTGGTAACACGGACTAGTTCAATAGAGTTACTTACAAGGAGGTGCCCTAAGGCACCTTATAATCATTAGGTGGCGACTCTTCTCTTTTAATACCCATTTAAAAGAGTTGTCACATGTCGAAGCCCGCTTTTTGCGAGAAAACGAGGCGCGACACCGCTCCTCTACCAATAGTGAATACATATCCACTGCTGGACTTAGAGTAAGTTGAACTGGTGATCCAATTTGCATCACAGTACCCCTCAATCACCGCAGGATATTTACTGCAGTGCAAAACAAGTCTTGGGTATGTTTTAAATATCCCAAATCTCATTTCATTTCCATCCACTGAGATTGACCTAGATTAATCGTGTATCGACTCAACTTACTTATAGCACAAGATATATCTGATTGTGTTCAATTCATTATATACATTAAACATCCCAACACACGAGCATAGTCCAATTATTATATCCTTTGGCCTTTGTTCTTTGCAAGCACAAGATTCACGTCAGTGGAGTCTTTGCAACTTTAACCTCGAAGTGCTTGAACTTTTCAAGTACTGTTTTAATGTAATGAGATTGAGACAATTCCAAACCTTGAGTAGTCTTATGGATCTTAATACCCAAGATAAAATCAGCAACTCCTAAGTCTTTCATATCAAACTTGGTAGTTAGCATACGCTTAGTCGCATTTATGTTGGCAATGTCATTACTCATTATTAGCATATCATCCATATATGGGCAAATAATGACTATGTGATTTGGAACATTTTTAATGTACACACACATTATCACATTCATTTATCTAAAAACCATTTGACAATATTGTTTGGTCAAATTTCGCATGCCATTATTTGAGTGCTTGTTTTAGTCTGTAAAGCGACTTAACAAGTCTACATACCTTCTTCTCTTTACAAACCCTTCAGGTTGTTCCATATAAGTTTCTTCCTCCAAATATCCATTTAAAAAGGCCTCTTAACATCCATTTGATGGATTTCAAGATTATATACCGCAACTAATGCTACCAATGTCCGTATGGACGTAATTGTTGTAACCGGTGAGTATGTATCAAAATAGTCAAAGCCTTCTCATTATCTATATCCTTAAAAATAAGTCTTGCCTTATACTTGTCAATAGTGTCATCATCTTTCATCTTCCTTATAAAAATTTATTTAGAACCTAACGGTTTGTTACCAGGAGGAAGATAAACCAATTCCCAAGTATGATTTTTCAATATGGATTCTATTTCACTATTGATCGCCTCTTTCCAAAATAATGATTCAGAAGAAGACATAGCTTCTTTAAATGTTCGAGGCTTATTTTACAATAAAAAAGTCACAAAATCTTGTCCAAATGAAGTAGATGTTCTTTGTCGTTTACTATGGCTTATTTTCCAATAAAAAAAGTCACAAAATCTTGTCCGTATATATATTATGACTCTATAATTGCACTATTATGAATGTCGAAATTTTCTGATTTATAAACCAGAAATCGGTATGCTTTATCAATATCCTATGAAAACATAATAACCGGTTTCAGTCAAATCTTTACCCTTTTTGGGTTTAGTAACTTGCACTTTTTTTAAACACCCCTACATTTTAAAATAATTGAAGTAGGGATTCCTTTCTTTCAATTTTTCATATGGAAAGGTGTCACGACCCTAAACCCAAACCCGGTCGTGATGGCGCCTCTTGTGAAGACAAGGCCAGCCGACACATTTCCAATCCAGACTTTAAGCAATTTAACAATAAGCATTACGTCTAAAATTTGATATAAACTCAGAAGTAACAATGACAATACAAAACAATACGCGGAAGACAACCCAACTCAGCCCGATACCGGGGTGTCACTAGTCATGAGTGTAAGGCCCCGTGAAAATTTGTACTCAAAACCTAGTAGCTCGTTGTACTGATCTAAGCATTTAAAAATCAAAGAATCAAAGTTTTCCAGAAAAGTGCTATTATGCGGGTCAGAGTGCGGTCGCAAATCAAGTATGCGGACCGCATTTCTATCGCAAAGTGAGTCAGTGTGTTAGTCAAATTTGAGGTCAAAATGCGGTCCATTATGCGATCGCATAACTGATATGCGGACCACATAGTCGTCGCATAATCATCTTGGAATTTTGTAAAGGGCAGTTATGCGGTGCATTATGCGACCGCAGAACGTGTATGCGGACCGCATTTCTGCCGCAAACCCAGACAGAAGGGTCAGATTCTTAGAGCACTTTTGCGGTCCATTCTACAGGTCGTATTTCTTCTTTGCGATCGCATACCTGACTCGGGGCTCCTATTTTTCTAAATTTTAAACCCGACCCCTTCTTCAATAAAACACCCCAACCCCTCATTTTAACACATTTTCTGAACAAACTAGAGAGAAGGGAGAGAGAGTTCTTGAGAGAGGAAGTCCTACCTTCATCAATTTGATTCTTCAAAGTCACCCGGGCCGGGAAATTTCAAGCAATTATCTTCGTCTCCGTTCTTGCAGGTAAAATACCCAGCCCTTTTTCATTGGTTTTCGGATTTAAACAAAAAGGGGATTCTCATGCATTGATTCTTGAAAATAAAAGTTGAAAACATACATGCATGCTCTTTAATACCTAAAATATAGTAAAAAGAATTGGGTAGGAGTATAAATTTGCAAAAGGGGCGGTTGATAACCTAAATAAGTTCGGATTGTATTTGTGAACTTCAATTCTAAGATATATGTGTTAACTTGTGAACTAGATTGACGGTACTAGGCTGTTTGGTGAATTGAAAGTAGAAGTTAAAAAGGAAAATTCGATTCTAGGTATGTATGGCTAACTTTGACCTTTGTAAAGTCACCTTGTTTGGTGTACGAGTATTTGGTATGTGATACCTATGTGGACTATTTGTGAATTCTTGTGATTGATATGCCTTGAACGTTGTTGGTTAAGTCTCCCGATATAATGGTGTAAGTAAATGGAAATAAACCAAGTGTGTGTGTGTGAATATGTTTATGTGGTAAAAGCTGTGTAACAAATGATGGAAAGAAATCGTGATTGATGCAATTGAAACAACTATGGTAATATTGTATGTGACTTGTTGTGGGCAATTATCGTTGTGACTTAAATTGTATGCGGGCTGTTGTATATGATGGAAATGGTACTGATGGTTATGAAAATTCTTTGTGATTTGTTGTTGTTGTCGTGTGAAATGTGATTTGTTGTTGTTGTGTGAAATGTGATTGTTCGGTGGGATCGGGTTGCGCGCCGCAACACGAAGTAATAAGGTGTGGGTTGTGGTGATAAGGGTGGCCGAGGTAATAAGGGTGGCCGAGGTAATAAGGGTGGAAAAGTGATCCTAATCACTATTGAAATGAAAATATGAGAAAGTTGTGAAATCATTGATGTGATGAAATAATGTTGAAAGGGGAAAAGGAGAGATTGTGAAACTTGTTTGGCTTTGGTTGTTCCTTTCATGTGCATTTGATTGTTGATTCTATTATAGTTTGTTATCTGTGTATTGATTGATTCTACTTGGGGTAAAGTTTTTTCATATATACCAGTATAATTCAAATGTACTGATGTCCCTTTTTTCCGGGGGCGCTACATTCGTGTTATGATTGTAGGTGGTTCTTTAAGAGGTACTCCAGTCCACCGAAGCACTCCTTCACTTCCCGTCAGCTGAATTGGTGAGCCCCTTTCCTCTCGGGGCCCTGCGTGGCTCATGCCGCTTTTCTTACCAGAGTCTTATTTTTGGTATTTGTGTAAGGTATAGTCGGAGCCTTGTTACCGACAAGTATTATAAAACTCTTTTGTATCCTTAGAGGCTCCGTAGACAGGAAACGTGGGTTGTGTACTTATGTATCTTGTATTTGGACAGTGTAACTTGTAAACCTCGCTAAGTAACCATGTATGTTATGTATATTTCGTAAAAAGGTATTTATATTATAAATAGCCATTTCCTTTGATAAATGAGTAATGAAAACACAGGGTAGCACGTGGGATAGGAAAGGCACCCAGGTCCGCTTGACTGGGGCTACCCGGTCGAGTGCCGGTCGCGCCCCTCGATTTTGGGGCGTGACAATGAGCATCTACTACAATTGTCTAATCACATCAAGACCGAAACGGTCAGAAGATTTCAATAATACATGAGGAGGAATAAAAAGGGAGAAAGCAGTGCTGCAAACGCCGGCAGCTACCTTGTTAAACTCTGACGACTCTGCCTCCGATCAATCAATACCCGCTACCAGGTCCAGAAAATACCTGAATCTGCACACAAGGTGCAGGGAGTAAAACGACTACTGCCAACTCAGTGAGTAATAATCACAAATAAAGACTGAGTGATAAGAAATCACGAAAAGAGCATCAACATGCTGTATAGGAGCAGTTTCAAAACCAGTAAGAAAGCAATGAAGCTGTAAAATCCTTTAAAACATCTTAGCTCAGTTTAAACCCTTTTGAAAATATCTTTTTCAACAGTTGTGCAAATTAATGCAGAACAACTAGTGCAGATAAGCACAGAAATCTGCCCCTCGGGCACAAAAACACAATTAAGCAAGTAACTGACAGGCAAATCAGAAAGATAAGCACATAAGGTTCGCCCCTTGGGCACAATACCAACAAATCCGCCCCTCGGGGAATATCTCAGAACAGTACCAGCCTCTCGGGCAATCACATAGAACAACACCAGCCACTCGGGCTAAATCTCACATCATACTGGGTACCCGGGCTCACTGGGGGTGTGCAGACTCCTGGAGGGGCCCCTTATATCCCAAGCGCAATAACAAGCCATCTCGTGGCATCATAAACAGGCTCTCGGCCTCATATCAATATCAAGCCACCTCGTGGCGTACAATCTTAGGCCCTCGGCCTCATAATCAAATCAGTATCACCGCTGCAGCGTGCAGCCCGACCCAAAAGATATCCTCGCAACACAGGCCCTCGGCCTTACTCAGTCAAAAATCACATAAGCCTTTCGGGCAACAGTAAAACAGTATTCTCAGCCCAAAACATCATTTAAATATCCTTTGAGTATTAAAACAGAGTAAACATGGCTGAGTTTTAAAAACAGCGAAAATAACATAACTGAGTCCAAGTATAAAGTCAAACAGTGAGGAAATATCAACAATAATCCCCGAAGGGTTCAAATAATTGGCACGGAGCCCAAATAAAGCATGCAGCCCAAATAATGATGATAACAAATAGATTTCAGTCAAATACGCGGTAAAATCATCAATCGGGACGGACCAAGTCACAGTCCCCAATAGTGCACGACCCCACGCTCGTCATCAAGCGTGTGCCTCACCTCAATATAGCACTACGATGTGTAATCCGGGGTTTCAAACCCTCAGAACATCATTTACAATCATTACTCACCTCGATCCGGTCCAAACTCTAGCCCACAATGCCTTTGCCCGCACGAGTCAACCTCCGGATGCTCCAAATCTAGCCACAATCAGTACATGATCATTAAAATATGCTAAGGGAACGAAGCCCACTCGAAAATATCCAATTCACATCAAGAATCCCGAAATTGCTCAAACCCGGTCCCTGGGCCCACGTCTCAGAATCCGACAAAAGTTACATAAATAGAAACCTCGTCCTCACACGAGTCTATACATACCAAGAACATCAAAATCGGACCTCAATTGCCCCTTCAAATTCTCAATCAAAAGTCTAAATTTCCAAGCCCTAGTTCTTCACCTTTTGGCTTAATTTTCATGATTTACTAGGTGGACTTCACATAATAATCGAGTTTTTAGTCCAAGAATCTTACCTCCCAACGATTCCCCTTGAATCCCTCTTCAATCTCCTTCAAGAATCTCCAAAAACGAGCAGCTATGGGTGAAAATAGACCCACATTCGCGAACAAGACGAGTTTAAGAACATTATGTCCAGGTCTGACTTCCCTTCTTCGCGAACGCGGTCAAACTCTCGCGTTCGCGAAGCACAAACTTATGTTGACCACTTGTTCCTCTATGCGAACGCGTAAAACCCATCGCGAACGCGATGCTTCCACCATCTAATCCTTCGCGAACGCGCTCACACCTACGCGAACGCAATGAACAAATGACCTTGAACCCATATGACCCAACTTCCTCTACGCGATCGCGAGTACCTTCTCGCGAACGCGGTGCACAGCTTCGCAGCCCTTCGCGAACGCGGCACCTACCTCGCAAAGGCGAAGGCCAAACTTTCACCTCCCTCAGCAGACTCTTCGCGAACGCGAGGGTCCTCTCGCGAACGCGAAGACCAAAATGTCTGCAACTACTGGAACTCCAAATCTGCAATTTTTTGAACTCTCAAATGATCCGATTGACCACCCGAAACTCACCCGAGGCCCCCGGGACCTCAACCAAGGGCACGAACACATCCTAAAACCTTATTCAAACTTGTTTCAATCATCAAAACACCTCAAACAACATCAAATCACCCAAAACACATCGGATTCAAGCCTAAGTTTCTAAAATCTTACGAAATACGCTTTTGATCAGAAACCCAACCAAACCACGTCCGAATGACCTGAAATTTTGCACACACATCCCAAATCACAAAACGAAGCTACTGCAACTCTCGGAATTTCATTCTGACCTCTATATCAAAATCTCACCTATCAACCGAAAAACGCCGAAATCTTAATTTCGCCAGTTCAAGCCTAAACCTTCCACGGACTTCCAAAATGCATTCCGATCACGCTCCTAAGTCCCAAATCACCTAACGGGGCTAACCAAATCATAAAATTTACGATCCGAGATCATATACAAACAAGTCAAATCTTGGTCAAACCTTTCAAATTTAAAGCTTCAAACTGAGAACTGTTCTTCCAAATTCATTCCGATTACCCTGAAAACCAAAACCAACGGTTTACATAAGTCATAATATACTACACGGGGCAAGTCATGCCCGAGAACTGTCGAGCAAAGTGCAAAAACTCAAAACGACCGGTCGGGTCGTTACATCCTCCCCCACTTAAACATACGTTCGTCCTCGAACGTGCCCAGAGTTGTTCCAAAAGCCAACCAATTGCTGAATAACCTTACCATGCACATACCCGGGGGTGATCCCACGTCACCCTATCTCCTATAGGTCCGATAACACATAGATACTGGAATTTCACAATCCAATCCAGCCCAAAAACCTTAGAACCACATTTCTACTTCGGAAATCATCCAAAAGATCAGAATCTCACATTTATACTTTGAATAAGCCCGAACAAGCCGTAATAACCCATACCTGCAACCTCAGGTGCAATTACATGATATACCACTTAACTCAAACACTCGTAGCGATAATTTCTAATCACAGCAGCTGCACAGAACAACCGAATAACGATAGAAAACCTCTTATCAACTACAGTCTCATCCCAATGCTTTCATATACTGCCAATGATAAATAAAACATACAGTAAGCCATAACCATTTCGTAGATCAACCATTCATGAAGCCTCTTCTCCTTCGGCAAAAACCATAGCAAATTTCTGAGCCAACCCTCTATATTATCCTTCCAACATGCTGAATCGAATCCATTTTCATTAAAGATCCCAATGACCTTAGCTAATGTCAACACGACCACCCTGGTGACATGACACCTCAATGCAGACTAAAGCCGTAACTTGCACAATCCGCGCACCAATAAGTAACAATCCGAACATACTCCACTTATGATAATGACACAAATGAAAGAGATGCACCTCAAGCTCACTGGTACCACCACAACACAAAGCTGAGAACCCGTCTCACATCGTAGAAATAGAACACACGAATCTAACCCGCAAGGTCATATCTCCACATAACTTCGCTGCAATGCGCGATCCTATCCAAATACTGCTCCACATGAAATACCTCAAGTCACTCTGCTCAAAATTGACGACCACGCGCAATTGATGTCTAGAACCAAAGCAAATCATCATGACCATAGTGAAGCAAATACATAACACTACTCAACCCAAAAGGATATAACCGATACGCCATCCACCGAGCAATATCCAATACTCTTTCCCGCTCGACTTCCACTAAGAAACCCCCAATGGAACCGCACCATCTGTGCCTATACCCAACAAAACATAACGCCTCGTAACACAGAAAAGGTAAATCATGGATCTCCCCAGATTACTAATAAGCTCAATAACAATCGAATCAACACATCCCTCCACAATACAATCCGGAGCCAACCAAGCCGACTCAAGTTAGAACACGCATCCACATAGCCTGCCAACGAACTCCTTATCAAGGAAATCCTGAAGCTGCTCCTTCAACTCCTTTAACTCTGCCAGTGCCATACGATACGGTGCTCGGCATCAGATCAATACGAAATCAACAACCTTGCCTGGCGACATGCCCGGCCACAAGAACACATCCAAAAAGTCCCTCACCACCGGAAATAAATCAATATAAGGAGCCTCTGCTCTGACATCCGTCACGAGAGCCCAAAAATAAGAAAAACAATCCTTCCCAGCCATCCGCTGGGCCTTCGGAATATAAAACCACTCTACCAAAGACATAATTCGTCGAACCTCGCCACTCGGTCCATGGCACACCCGGCATAACCAACATCGCCGCCTTAGCTCTGAATGATACAACACCGAGACAACCAGTCCATACCCAATATCACCTCCAAAATCTAACGTACCAAGCAGCAAAAGATCCCCTCAGGTCTCCAAACCCCGATAGTCACTGAACAGTGCCGATACACACGACCCACAACCACAACATAGCCTGAATATGAGAACTCCCAGTCTCCAACTCCATATAGCACACGAATCACATATCCGATTCCAATTCCACCGTCCGAGCACATACCACATCTCTACTATCTAGTCACTCCATGAGAGATACTCTAACATTCTTATGTGCCTCCAAGCAAACTCGAATATCAGCAGTCGATCTAACAAGAAAGTGCCGCAATACTACCGAAGTACCATCAACTTAATCACATTGCCCTTTTCTGAAATATATTCCCTCGTCGAATTACCTCCAACTAGCAATACCATTTCCTTAATCATCTGAAGATCATCTCTCCAATTATCTGAAACCGCCCGTGCTGCCTGAGAATTTATGGCCTTCCGTTCAGAACTGAACCGCAACCTTACACACGCAAATCTCAACCTCCACACATACCGCATATACCAATCCATCCTAAAATAACATGAGAATTTCATATCCCTTCTGAGCCACAAGCAATTATGTACTCAACCAACCAAGAACTTTTCCATTGATCCCATCCTAGAAGAAAATCACTATACATCTCAAGTTCCTCACGCCAGCAGAAAATATACATCTCTGACTCTCTGACCGCGATAGAAATCAACAAGAACTCTCCGACTCCCCTTGCACAAAAAACCAAGTCTGTCAGGACTGAATCCTCCTAACTCAATCAACCTACGCAGGCCACTAAAACCCGAGAGCATTACCGCGAAATACCTGTAGAACTCATTACTTCGTAAACACCCAAAGAACTAATCATATCCTTACCATACCGATCTGGCTTACTACCAAGCTATCCCATCTACCGAGCTTCCTTCTGATTTACCTTCAATTGATACTCCTTCTTGCCATAACATAATATTTCCTCAACCCAAACTCACCACACGAGACCCAAGAATAATACCACACAGCCTAAGGCTCATAACCCGCTGAATACTCTTTTAAATATTCCCAAAAGCGCCACATTCACGATACCTACCCTGAAAGGACTTACTGCGAATCTAAAGCCATTACCTTCACCTTCCCGATACTGATATATAGAATCCCATAATTAATGTAGAAAATACCACAAGTCTTGCCATCTTCCACTGAAAACTCAATTTCTAACCATAGTACAACTTTACAATACCCAATTGTTATATGTAGAATCTTGAACACATTAGAATCATTCTCGCAAGTCACCCACTCTACTCAAACCGCAATTAGCCCGATCAAAAGAACCGAACAACCTGTGCCTCATTAGCACTCCGACCCGCAGAATGTAACCTCATTCCAATATAACCAAGCAACTTCCTGCCCCATGCACCGAGCATTCCTTACCAACAACAACTCAAGTACTTCCCCGATTCTCATACACCCACAAAGCATAACATAACCTTTATTGAAATTTTCTTTACTCGAGCCATAACTGACTCACAAATACGCCTTGAACTGGGACCATTATAGCACATAACCGTGCAACCAACTATTCAATAGCAGACTCCCCCACTTGGCTCGAAGCCATAGATCAAAGCACACACCATAATTGATAACGCATATACTTATTTGCTGCCATAATACCACAGTGAGATCAACTCAATCCTTCATAAGCTCGTGGAACACAGACCATCTGGTACTTCATATCTTCTGCAACTCTCGCATTTACTCATGTAACAATTAAACCCACAATCTTAAGCAGCTCAAATTCACATTGCAACACACATATTTCACTTGTAATTGAGATCTTCTAACCGTCAACATAAGGATCACACAACTCCAGAATACTTCGCAGGAGATAACCCACCTGTTTTGCCTCAAGCTAACATTTATGTATATACCTTCCACCGTCATGAACATTACGCAGTCATTTTAGTCCTCCTGAGTCTGAACTCATATCGTAACATGAAATTTACTTCACTCCCAACTAGGAAACATGAAAAGATTCATCACACACCCATAACTCGGGGCTAAAACTCGAATGAAGACGGAAATCAAGCACCTAATGGTTCTTCTATCCTCCAGCAGACCCTTCTCGTCGCTTCCAAATCATACAAATACAACTCGCAGTCACATCACCCTCATCACGTAACTATCCAGTCATTACCCCCCCCCCCCTAATAGGGACACAACAGAACATACAGATCCAGAAACATGTGCTCACACAATCAGCACCTCAGTGCTCAAGCTATAGGTAACAATCCGGCCTCAAGTCTTTCTAGACTGGCCCAACATCAACATACAGAGATCACATCTCGCCCCTCAATCAGGGAATCACAAGGCATCGATGTACATCTGATACTGAGCGCTCATGTGGGCATACGAATACGTGGAAAGAATTTCAAGAGTTACTTTCCAAGCTGAATAAAGGACGCACGATAAGAATTTCAAGAATATGGAGTTTTCCTAAAGGTTCTGCAGCCTCTCGAGGATAAATACAGACGTCTCCGCAACGATCCGCGAGACTCTACTAAACCTGCTCATGACTCGTGAGACCTATGTAACCTAGGCTCTGATACCAACTTGTCACGAACCTAAACCCAAACCTGATCGTGATAACGCCTCTCGTGAAGACAAGGCCAGCCGACACATTTCCAATCCAGACTTTAAGCAATTTAACAATAAGCATTACGTCTAAAACATGATATAAACTCAGAAATAACAATGACAATACAAAACAATACGCGGAAGACAACCCAACTCAGCCCGATACCGGGGTGTCAATAGTCATGAGCATCTACTACAATTGTCTAATCACATCAAGACCGAAACGGTCAGAAGATTTCAATAATACATGAGGAGGAATAAAAAGGGAGAAAGCAGTGCTGCAAACGCCGGCAGCTACCTTGTTAAACTCTGACGACTCTGCCTCCGATCAATCAATACCCGCTACCAGGTCCAGAAAATACCTGAATCTGCACACAAGGTGCAGGGAGTAAAACGACTACTGCCAACTCAGTGAGTAATAATCACAAATAAAGACTGAGTGATAAGAAATCACGAAAAGAGCATCAACATGCTGTATAGGAGCAGTTTCAAAACCAGTAAGAAAGCAATGAAGCTGTAAAATCCTTTAAAACATCTTAGCTCAGTTTAAACCCTTTTGAAAATATCTTTTTCAACAGTTGTGCAAATTAATGCAGAACAACTAGTGCAGATAAGCACAGAAATCTGCCCCTCGGGCACAAAAACACAATTAAGCAAGTAAATGACAGGCAAATAAGAAAGATAAGCACATAAGGTTCGCCCCTCGGGCACAATATCAACAAATCCGCCCCTTGGGAAATATCTCAGAACAGTACCAGCCCCTCGGGCAATCACATAGAACAACACCAGCCCCTCAGGCTAAATCTCACATCACACTGGGTACCCGCGCTCACTGGGGTGTGCAGACTCCTGGAGGGGCCCCTTACGGCCCAAGCGCAATAACAAGCCATCTCGTGGCATCATAAACAGGCTCTCGGCCTCATATCAATATCAAGCCACCTCGTGGCGTACAATCTCAGGCCCTCGGCCTCATAATCAAATCAGTGTATCACCGCTGCGACGTGCAGCCCGACCCAAAAGATATCCTCACAACACAGACCCTCGGCCTTACTCAGTCAAAAATCACATAAGCCTCTCGGGCAACAGTAAAATAGTATTTCTCTGCCCAAAAAATCATTTAAATATCCTTTGAGTATTAAAATAGAGTAAACATGGCTGAGTTTTGAAAACAGCGGAAATAACATGACTGAGTCCAAGTATAAAGTCAAAACAGTGAGAAAAAGTCAACAACAATCCCCGAAGGGTTCAAATAATTGGCACGGAGCCCAAATATGGCATGCAACCCAAATAATGATGATAACAAATAGATTTCAGTCAAATACGCGGTAAAATCATTAATCGGGACGGACCAAGTCACAGTCCCCAATAGTGCACGACCACACGCTCGTCATCAAGCGTGTGCCTCACCTCAATATAGCACTACGATAAGCAATCCGGGGTTTCAAACCCTCAGAACATCATTTACAATCATTACTCACCTCGATCCGGTCCAAACTCTAGTCCGCGATGCCTTTGCCCGCACGAATCGACCTCCGGATGCTCCAAATCTAGCCACAATCAGTACATGATCATTAAAATATTCTAAGGGAACGAAGCCCACTCGAAAATATCCAATTCACATCAAGAATCCCGAAATCGCTCAAACCCGGCCCCCGGGCCCACATCTCGGAATCCAACAAAATTTACATAAATAGAAACCTCGTCCTCACACGAGTCTATACATACCAAGAACATCAAAATCGGACCTCAATTGCCCCTTCAAATTACCAATCAAAAGTCTAAATTTCCGAGCTCTAGTTCTTCACCTTTTGGCTTAATTTTCATGATTTACTAGGTGGAATTCACATAATAATCGAGTTTTTAGTCCAAGAATCTTACCTCCCAACTATCCCCTTGAATCCCTCTTCAATCTCCTTCAAGAATCTCCAAAAACGAGCAGCTATGGGTGAAAATAGACCCACATTCGCGAACAAGGCGAGTTTAAAAACATTCTGCCCAGGTCTGACTTCCCTTCTTCGTGAACGCGGTCAAACTCTCGCGTTCGCGAAGCACAAACTTATGTTGACCACTTTTCCTCTATGCGAACGCGTAAAACCCATCGCGAACGCGATGCTTCCACCATCTAATCCTTCGCGAACGCGCTCACACCTACGCGAACACGATGAACAAATGACCTTGAACCCATCTGACCCAACTTCCTCTACGCGATCGCGAGTGCCTTCTCGCGAACGCGGTGCACAGCTTCGCAGCCCTTCGCGAACGCGTCACCTGCCTTGCGAACACGAAGGCCAAACTTTCACCTCCCTCAGCAGACTCTTAACGAACGCGAGGGTCCTCTCGCAAACGCGAAGACCAAAATGTCTGCAACTGCTGTAACTCCAAATCTGCAATTTTCTGAACTCCCAAATGATCCGATTGACCACCCGAAACTCACCCGAGGCCCTCGGGACCTCAACCAAAGGCACAAACACATCCTAAAACCTTATTCAAACTTGATCCAATCATCAAAATACCTCAAACAATATCAAATCACCCAAAACACATCGGATTCAAGCCTAAGTTTCTAAAATCTTACAAAGTACGCTTTTGATCAGAAACCCAACCAAACCACGTCCGAATGACCTGAAATTTTGCACACACATCCCAAATCACATAACGAAGCTACTGCAACTCTCGGAATTTCATTCTGACCTCTATATCAAAATCTCACCTATCAACCGGAAAACGCCGAAATCTTAATTTCACCAATTCAAGCCTAAACCTTCCACGGACTTCCAAAATGCATTCCGATCACGCTCCTAAGTCCCAAATCACCTAACGGAGCTAACCAAATCATAAAATTTCCGATCCGAGATCATATACAAACAAGTCAAATCTTGGTCAAACCTTTCAAATTTCAAGCTTCAAATTGAGAACTGTTCTTCCAAATTCATTCCGATTACCCTGAAAACCAAAACCAACGATTTACATAAGTCATAATATACTACACGGGACAATTCATGTCCGAGAACTGGCGAGAAAAGTGCAAAAACTCAAAATGACCGGTCAGGTCGTTACAAAAGGTGTCACGCCCCAAACCTGAAGAGGAGTGGTCGACACCCGGTGCCATACTTGGCCCGAGCGTACCTTTTTTGTAACTACGAACTCTGGAAGGGTAATCCTCAACTTAGGCCAATGAGGCCATATTCTAAATCGTCTGAAAATAATGTCTACATCCAGCAATACCAAACTAAATATCTGCATAGGGCTGGTAAAGCCACAATATAAATATAAAAAATGTACATGACTCGTCTACAAGCCTCTAGGGATAACTGAACTGTATTATGGTTGGGACAGGGCCTCGACCCACCCATCAAACCTGTATATATAAAATGGACTCTAAGGTATAGACCTGGTAACTCCAAGGAAGTGGAGCATACCAACCAAGCTGATGTTTGACTTTGTCTACTGGGAAGGTCTGTCCAGCTGTCTATCAGGACTTGCGGGCATGAAATGCAGCGTCCCCAGCAAAAGGGATGTCAGTGCAAAATAATTTACCGAGTATGTAAGGCAACAGAATAACTGAAAGCTGAAACTGAACTGATAATATCATAACTGAAAGTACCTGGGAGTCAAATATAATTTGAAAATATGCTTACCTGCTGATACTGACTCATCTCTCTAAATATAGTAAGTAAAATAGGTGTCGGGCCCTATAAGGCTCGGTGTGTGTAACTGCTTTGCTATAGTAGGCTCGTTTATAGGCGCTCAGCTATACTAGGATCTGTATCTCGGCCATTCTGGGCTCGCTCATAGGCGCTCGGCCATAGTATGCTCGGTATATAACTTACCATCTGATTCAGAGGTTGCCCAATAGGGGCCTGCCCACCGATTATAGTTCGGTGGTGGTGAAAATACTGTAATACTATATATATATATATATATATATATATATATATATATATATATATATATATATATATATATATATATATATATATATATAT